>NC_135537.1:79558871-79858871 GCF_045843805.1 Urocitellus parryii
GTTAAACTGTTTTACCTGTTAAAATCTTCATTTGTCATTTTTGTTTGTTTTTTTGTTTTGCAATGTTCTGTCTGCTGATTGTCCTTTTCTCCCCATCCAGCATATTTTTTCTATAAACTCATAAGCCTAATTATGGCAAAATTTTCCCATAATTTTAAATATTGGAATTCAAATGATTAACCTTAAAAATATTTTTCTTAGGACTGTAGGTCATGTTTTCTTGCCTTTTGCCTTGGAATTATTTTATTTTACACATAAAAGTAGACATAGAAAAATCATGGAAATTGAATTCTGCACTTGCTTCTTTGACTTGCTTTGCTTTGCGAACAGACCGATCACTATCTAACTATCTTTTGGCTAATCCCATGAATTAGTTGAATGTTCATATTGCATCTGTTGTCAGATTTACCCAGTACTGAACCATGATTTCATAAATAAGTGCTTACCTTAGGTTAGTCTGTCGTCTGTCTTCCCAACTCCTACAGTGGGATAGTTTGACTTCCAGATCTTATCAGTGTTTAAACCAGGAGAGTGATAGTCGTTCTTTCAGGTTTAAACTCGTCTTTGCACCAGAGATCCAGAATGTACAAATTTACAATAAACCTCTTACTTAAATTTCTAGTGATGCTTGAGTTACTGGTCTTTGGTAACAGTTTTACTTCTTACCTCACTGGTCATTTTTTCTCCATCCTCTTTACCGTATGCTCCCTTTTCTGTTGAGATACACAGTGTTTTAAGAACTCATTTTTTTTCAGCCTAATCTCATCCTTTACAAAACCTCACTCAGTTGCACAGCTTCACAGGTCAACTATTTTCTAATGAGATATAATTCCATGGCTGCCAACTTTACATCTAGCTCTAGTCTTTCACCAGGATTCCAGAGCAGTCCACCTACTTGCCTATTCACCATGCCCCCTGGAAAATCTGAAGCCCTTCAGTGGTCATATCAGAACCTTTTCTTACTCCTTTTCCTTTTTCTTGCTCCCACCCACCCCAGAAGCACTATTTGTTGTTGTTATTGTTTGTTTTGTCAGTCACCCTTACCTTGGCAAAGTCTCTCTACCATTCATTGTTTCTTGGACAAAAATACATCACAGATATTTTGATTGTTTTCATTTCTCTTCACACACACACCAAAAAAAAACTTTAAAATCAGTAATTTCTACCTTCAAATGTATCCCCCAGATATGAAATCTTCCACTCCCTCTGTGTCTCACTCCCACAGTCCAATTACTCATTGCTATGATACCATAATAACCTCTGACATGGTCTCTCCCTCTACTCTTGAATACATCCCCTTCTCTATTTCCCACATATAGCAAAGAGATTAAAAAAAATTCAAGGCATGGCTTGCATATAAGCAACTGCACTGTCAATGTAATCTTTGAAATAAATCAGAAAGTTAATTTTCTTTTACCAACATCCTTTAGCAGCCTCCAAGTGTTCGAAATTTTGTGTCCAGTAGTGTCCTCCCAGGTGCACCCTTTCTTGCCTGTCCTTGCATTTTTACCATGGTCATATTGACCTCTACAAGATCCCACTCTTTGCTTCAGGTCTTTTGTATTTGTAGTTTCTTGGGAAGCCTTTTTCCCAAGTATTCATATGAGTCATGCCACCACATACTCAGGGCTTTACTGACCTAACATCTCTTCACACAGGCTTTCCTGACTACCTACTCTAACACGAACAAAGTCTGTCTCCAAACTTTCATAAAACTCATTTTTTAGAGCCTCTTCTCTATATGAATTTATACTACATGTAATTATTTGCTTTCTCTCTCTCTCTCTCTCTCTCTCTCTCTCTCTCTCTCTCTCTCTCTCTCTCTCTCCTCAAAAAGACTTTGCTTTTTAATTCTTATATTTACAGGTCTAGAACTCTGGCTGATGTATTCTCATTATGCAAATGTAAATTTTTTATAATATCTAATATGCATTGTGTATGCATAGAAGAAGTTGAATTAGATTGTCCTCAATATAAATCCATTCATACTGCTTTAAAATATTTTAACTCTGCCTTACAGGAAGGTAGATTTAGAACCAAAATAATGGCCTCTGGCTATCTATTTTTATAGAATCGCATTGTAATACCTGAACTGTGCCTCCGTGTATTTATATACTACACTATATTCTCAGAACCCAGCTGGCAGTGATAGAGAGAGAACAGGCAGTTGTCAAGCACTCACTTTGGAAAAACATCCTACAACAATTCTACTAATCAGTGTTCTCTCAGTAATGTGCTTTCAATCAGCAAAGTATTTTCAAAATGTATTTATAATTTCCTAACCCATAGAATAAAGCATAAGTTATCCATGAAAAGAATGATTGGGATTTTCAAAATCAGCTTTTAAAAATAGCTCTGTAAGGGTGAATGCATATGCAAGAATTATCCTTGCTTGTTAATACCAAGTGGGGTATTCTAGCTGAGGAAATAAAGAGAATTGGAAAATGTGTTTGTGGTTTGTTTTCCAGTAAGTGTGTGAGAGTGGCCTAATCTATACCTATGTTGGGATTATTTTAAATTTAGCCAAAATAAATAAAAGTAAAGAAACATATGTATTTGGGAGTCTAATTCCATAGGTTGACTACGAATTTACTAGATGCTTAATTATGTTAAGCGATTTATGATCTTATAAGTGGTTTTAGTCTCAGGGAGGCAGGATTTCAAGATGATCTGAGCTATTAAAGGAAAGACTTATGTATCCTATGACATTGTATTTTGCTGTCAGAAAGATTGTGTGGGTACAGAGAAAGAGAAAGAACAAAATCAAGAAAGGAAGGGAGGGAGAAAGAAAGGGAACCTTTACACAGAATTTAAACGTGTTTTTTAGCACACCCCCTGTGTGCTAATGAGCATGAGGAGCAATGCACTTCATTCAGGGATACCCACATGCCCATTCAGTGATTCCAATTATTAGATGACACAGCCCACCCAATTCTAATTACTATCACAATATGCTTTCCTGTATAGAGTTCCCTATATAGAGATCAAGCAAACTTGAACACAAAGATTTTCTGGTCCTTTCATCTTTACTCTTAGAAATAGGGGCTTTTGTGCCCAGGGTGCTCTGAATCATTGCCAAAGTCTGCTCAAATCTATTGTTTAATCACAATGGTCACTGGATCTGCAAAACTGAAGAGTGGTCTTCAGATCATAGTGACATCTACAAATTAATAGCATTCTTGGCATTCTTTTCTGAGAGGCCAGCTCTTCTTCTAAAACAATATGTCAACCCAAATACCTCCACTTACACTGTGAAACAGAGTTATAACCTTAGCATTTGAAGATATTCAGTGAAATGTTTATGATGAACCAGGGAAAGATCTGGAATTGCTGAATAAAATAAGAAATGACTAAAACAAGGCAATGAATCATGTTGAAAAGTCTTCATGAGACTACATAAATAGCACCGTGAAAAATAAACAAAATAAATTTCACACAAATTCTAATTCTAAATAAATTTTTATATTCCTTTGTAAAAAAGGAATAGAAAAGAAACATAGACATATACACAATATGCATATATGCATGTATATACATAAAAATATATACACATACATAAAAAATACATGTATAAAATATGTGTGTATTTTCCATGTATAAAATATATAAACACACATGAAAACGAATACATATATCTGAAAAAAGGATATATCTATATGTTTCTATTTTATTTCCATGCATATGATCTATAAATTTATACATATATCATATATATACATTCCATATATAATAAACATGGAAAAGGAATATGTTTCGTAGGATTTTCATTGTGATGTGTTGTGTTAGTCTTTTCTTAATTTTATTCAAATCTTTTAGATATTTTCACACAAATTCACTCACATATTAATCAAGAATGGGCAACACCATTCTTTTGAATTATGGTAAACTTTAAGTAGATATTTGTTGGACTGAATTATATAGTCAAACACTTATGATTCCTTAAGAAAAACATTAAGAGTAAAATAAACAGGAAGACATTTTGAAAGTTAGGCTATATCACACTTATTCAGAGAAAAGACTCACTGGTGGCTTCTTGATCTATCAATGCCTTCATATTAAATAAATATGGGACACTGGGAATTAAATCAACTGTACACTATCTTATTTTTCACTGTGAGAGATGCTTTTTTTTAAATTTTACAGTGTTATTTCTTAAGGATAATCCTTAACTTTGCAGGTGTTGTCTGTGTGTGTGTGTGTGTGTGTGTGTTTAAAAAAATATATAGTGTTTTACCAAACCATCCATCTTCCTTTCTCTGTTACTGAAAACATTCAGTTTTAGGTAAAAGAAGTAAATTTCTTCAGGTATTATTAACTTTTATTCCACTTACGTTACTTTATTTTTCTCTTCTCTCTCCTCTCCTCTCCCTGCACTAAGCACACTGACAGGTGGCAACTCTGTGCCTCTGAAGTGCAAAGAACTGCATCAGTCTATAATATTGTTTATTCAGACCTTTGAATCCTTGGCTTTCCCCTTTAGGGTCAGAGAGTTAACAACTTTAGTAACCCAGGAACTTCCAGGGCGCAACGTAGTTATAAAAGAAAACACTAGATTAAAAATCAGGAGAAGAGGACTAGAGTCTGGTTGTAGCAAAATTAAATCACATGACCTTGTATAAATTAGGTGGTCAGTATCGACTTTACTATTTTCATTGGTAAAATGGGCTTATCAATGAATAACCAATCCAGCTACAATTTACAGTTCCTGTGAGTATTTAATAAGAGAAAAATGAAAGGAAATACAAGGGACCATAATTGATAGTATATTATATGATCCAAATTCAATTATAATCATATAATTTCTGTACAATATAAATGATCAATGAGTCCTAGGATCAAAGTCAGATTTAACTCAGTACACACAACACATCATACACCCCACACACCCACACACACACACATACACACACGAACAAAGAGAATTGGAGAAGACATTGGAGGTGGAATGGAACATAGTCTGGATTAAACAACAGCAAACACTGAATTCACACACTTATACTCAAACATTCAATTTAATTACATTGCCAGAGTAACATACAACACCTTATAATATACAGTTTTTACTACCAAGCCCTTTGGTCAGAAACTGTGGGCTTTGCAGTATGGAGCTAAAAAGCAAGCTATTCTGGGCATAAGCCTACATTATATTTTCCTACTATGTAAGTAAGTGAAAGATCCAAGTCGCTCCTAATAATGGTAAGATGGAGGCCTTTTGCACTGATTTATGAAAATATATGCAATGATAGCAATAAAATGAGTTAACATCCCTAGTCAGTTACTTTAAATGCCAGACACTGTGCTAAAGATTCAAGAGCTGTAATTTTGGGAGACATATACTTATAGTCCTATATTTCTTAGACAGGTATAGATAAATTGTTAACAAATTGGAATAATAAGTTAGAATTTGGAGGAAAGCAGTATGACTTCAAGTAACTCACTTTTCTCTTTCTACTAAATTAGAATTTATATTTCACAAAGTTAGTTCACGAAGTCAATTTACTACCATCCAATGTGGAGTTCTTCTATGGGCAGAGTTTTAAACAAGCTAGGTAAAAAAATGGAAATACATGGGCTCCAAACCACTACACAGAAACAAAATTTCTATGAATTGAGCTCAATGTTAGCATCTTATCTGATGCATATACTTAGAATGCAGAAAATTCTTTAGATTCCATCACCCTTTTTCTCTGGGCTGTCTCTAGAGGTTGCTGTGAACTATTTGTTCCATTTCTCATACACATGACGATTGGAGTCATTTAAGGAAACAGAACCCATGGGCATGTGTTTTCCAGGAGGGATTTAATGTTGAGTAAGCGTTGTTTTTTTTTTTTTTTTGTTGTTGTTGTTGTTGTTTTGTTTTGTTTTTTAAGATCATCAGAAAAACTGGAAGAATGAGCTCTACCCTTTAATCTTTCAGAAGTGAAAGATTCTCAGAAACTCAGACTGACACACTGCTAAAGCCCAAAATGGAGGATGCCAAAAGCTACAAACCACACCCAATCTAAGATTCAAGAAGCTGTCATACCTATCAACAACTAACACAACTACTAATATAAGATACTTACATTATAAACTTGCTACTCAGAAAAGTAGAGGAAACACCATGAGAAAACCCTGTGGTAAAAGTTTGTGGATAACTGAAAATATCAAAAGAAGGTATAATGTTTGCCTCAATTGCTTTTTCTAAGTCTCTGACAACAGGCTGCTAGTTCATATAATTCAGGCTTTGATGGAGCCTAATTTGTTTTCATAATCTTCAGCAGAGGATTTACTGAAACTGGATGATGAGTGCCCATCACCCCTATTCACCGTATTCAAAATGCATCTTTATAGCCACATTTAAATCCCAGGCAGGAGCTGGGCAAGATGGCACATGCCTGTAGTCCTAGCCCTCAGGAGGCTCAGGTGGGAGGATCACTTGAGCCCAAGAGTTGGATACCAACCTGAGCAACATACTAAGATATTTCTCGAACAAAAGAAAAACAGGCAGAAAATCCAGGTAGGGAATTATGATGTCAAGGAAGATGGCAGAGAAGCAGGAAGAGCTACGAATCTGCCTTTCTACTTAGACAATTATTACACTAGTGAAAACTAACAGTAGCCACTATTTAGGATCTCTGGTGTCTATACAAACGGTTACAATAACTGGTGAAAAGCTTGACTGGCAATCAATATATGGTTAGTTTGATCAGTTTCAGTGACAACTGTTTCCCCATCTCCCATCTCTGTGGCAGGCAGCTATGCCCATGTTTTTATATATATATATTTTGCTGGTATAAGGATGTATAATCTCTTTGTTCTACAATTGCTGAGAGTTTTATGTTCTGACTTTTGACTGCTGATTTTCACCGTGGAGGTACAGGCAGAGAAACTGAGGATCATTGCTTCACTTCCACGTGCTGAGAGGATGTCCACGGGATTTTAATGAACATGAATTGAACTTGCTTTTTTTTTTTTCTTGTTTTCTTCTTTTGGTAGCCAGATATTTAAGGATTAGGATACTCAAAAGAAACAGTGTGTGGTAGAATTTGTAAAGCCACCTCAGGTGTCCAGGAAATAAGCAGGCTCAGGAAAGTTCCTAAGACTACCTTAAGCTCTCACTTCAGGCTGACTCTAAAAAACGAAGTAGACACATTCAACAATTTAAAACATAAATCAATGAATAAGCCTTGATGAAGGGGAAAAATTCAACTCCAGACATTACCACATCATAAAAGCAAAATGTCTAGTTTTAAAAGACAATAACAAGAATCACAAGGCAGAGACAGGAAACTATGGACCCTTTAAGGAACAACATCAGTTGATAGAAAACATCTATGATGAAGTCCAGGTGTCAGATGTACTTGACAAAGATTTCAAAACAACAACCTAAATGTGGTTCACAAAGAGCTCAAGAAAGTCCTGAGCAAAGACAAGAGGGGGGAATAAATAAATTTAGAGTAACGACAAAGAAGTAAAATCTTTTAAAGGGCCCCAAAAGAAATTTGCAGATAAAAATGCAATATTTAGCATAAAAAAATTAATCAGAGGAGTACAAAACCAGATTTGAGCAAGAAGAATAAATAAACTTGAGTAGAGAAAATTAAAATTATGAAGTCTAAACAACAGAAATAATGTTTTAGTGGGAACAAAATGTAAAGAACATGTGGAGCTCAATCAAGAAGACAAAGATATTGTTATGGATTAGGTATAAAGGATTTCCTCAGAAGCTCATATATTAAAAGCAATATCTCCAGTACAGCAAGGTTCAGAGGTGGGACTTTTAGTTAATTATTAGGGCTCTGACCTAATTAGTGGGTTAATTCACTTGCTCTATTAATCCACTGATATCTCAAAGGCCTATTGGGAGGTCAGACCTCTTTCAAGGAAGTAAGTCCTGGGAACATTCCCTGCAAGGGTTTACCTAGTCTAGGCCCCTTTCTCTCCCGTTCTCTGCTTCTTGGCTTCAATAAGCTAAGTAGCTTGTCTTCTCCATGCTCTCTGCTACGATGTGATATTCTGCCTCAGTATAGGCCCCAGAGCAATGGAGTTGTCTGATCATGGGCTGAAACCTCAGAAACCATGAGCCAAAATAAATGTTTCCTCCTGTAAGTTGTTGTGCATTTTAGTGAAGGAAAGCTGTTGCTCCCTCCAGGATATAAAGGACCAGACTTGATGTTGGTTAGTGGGTGACACTTCCCATTGCACTTTTTAAAAAAAAAATTTAATTTGTTTTAATTTGTTATACATGACACTAGAATGCATTTATGCACTTTGATATATCATACATAGGTGGGGTATAATTTCTCATTTTTCTGAGTGTACATGTTGTAGAATCACATTGATAAGGCAGTCACATATATACATACAATAATAATGTCTCTTTAGTTCTACTCTTCCTACCCCCACCTCCCCTCCCCTCCCTTCACTTCCCTCTACCTGATCTAAGGTAAATCCATTCCTCTCTAGGGCTCCCCCTTTCCTTATTGTGAATTAGTATCCACATATTAGAGAAAACTTTTGGCCTTTGGTTTTTTGATATTGGCTTACTTCACTTAGCATATTCTCCAACTTTATCTGTTTATTAGCAAATGCCATAATTTCATAATATTCCATTAAATATATATACCACATTTTCTTTATCTATTAATCTATTAAAGGACTCCTAGGTTGGTTCCATAGTTTAGCTATTGTGAATTTACTTCCATGGAAGAGTTTCAATTTATGTTTATCCTCCTGATATAATTATTAACAGTTCATTCTTTCCCTCTTAAAAGTGTTTTGATTATATACACAATGACGTTTTATTCAGCCATAAAGAAAAATGAAATCGTGCCATTTGCGAGAAAATGGATGGAACTTGAGACCAATATGTTAAGGGAAATAAGCTAAATTCAGAAGGTCAAGAGTCATATGTTTTCTCTCATATTTAAAAGTGAGAGAGGAAAAAAGAAAAGAAAAGGTATATGTGAGTAATCTCATGAAAAAGAGAAACCACTAGAGAAAAGGAAACAGGGAGAGTGATGAGAGGAGGAGAAGGGGAAATACTGGGGAATGATACTGGCTAAATTATATTGTTATATTGTGTGTATGTTTAAATATGGAAAAAAATCCACCATTATGTACAACTATAATGCACCAATAAAAATATATTTTAAAAAGGGAAATGATAGAATACATGATTAATAAAATTTTTCTGATGAAGAAATAGGTCAGACTTTCAACATTCGTACAGAACTCTACATTGGTTCCATCATTTGGCTATTTGGGAAATAGCAGTTGTATTAGCCACATCATGGCCCCAGGAAGTGAATGTGAAACTATTACAGAATCGGCATGCATGCTATCATGCTGGTTCATTCATGAGGATTTTCTTTTTAACATTCCAGAGCTATATTTAGATCAACATTAGATTCCATTTCTATTCTACTAATCAATCAATATCTTAAATATTTGTCTCAATGACAAATTCATTCAGGATAAATCATTACACTAATTTTTGCATGGGATGCTACAGACAATTCAAATCACATATTCAACAGTGTATAAATCTTTATTGCCTTTGCCCTATTTCTAGTTTGATAACCACTCCATTTTTCCTCCTATCAAGAAATTGGCCATTAATTTCTCTGATAGAAAATATGTTATTATTCAAAACTTTGAAACAGAAACAGATTGTGCTATACTTATTTAATAAAGGGAATGACTTCATACACTTATTCTCAAAAAAAAAAAATCCTTGGGAAAAAAAATGTGTAACTAGGAAGGAAATTCTCCCAAAATGAATCCATTGGGAGAACTACTATATATGACCCTGTTGTGAATTTGGGAATCTAAAGATCACTATTGGAGTTACTGAGTGGAATAAGAGACTATGATAACTAAAAACCAGGGATCAAAAGCAGAATGAGAAAGCCTCTTCATATTGCAAGCACATGTGCCTCTCTACTACTAGTGAAGCTGGAGGCCACCTGGAAAATATGAGCATGGCTACTCCCTTCTTGACACAAAGAGATGAAAAACTGGACATTGGAATATTGCTGCAGGAAAAAGGAAGCACAGAAAAATAACAGCATCAGAAAGAGAAAGGCTGTCATTGCAATCCTGTTCCACAGTTGCCATAAAATGTAGCAGAATATGAACTTCTTTTTGTCTTTACACTCCAATATCAAGGAATGAGGGTCAAAACTTAATTTTCATCTAAAATCCTTGCTGCCAAACTTATGGAAGTGCAGACTTTTGCTTTTCATATTCCTTTTTATATTCTTTTTTAAAATTTACTTTTAGTTGTAGATAAACACAATCCTTGTGTTTTATTGTTTATTTTTATGTGGTGCTGAGGATCAATCCCAGTGCTTCATACATGGGAGGTATGTGTTCAGCCTCTGAGTCACAATCCCAGGCCTGCTTTTCATTCTTTAGTGGAGGAACACACTGCAGGAGATAAGAATGGACCCTAAATGCCAAGAGATCATCTTTACCTCATGGACCAGACTAGAAACAAATCCTCACGTGTCACCTTGTGCTTGGGTATGTGAACTTCTTTTTTTTTTTTTTTTAATATTTTTTGTTTTTTAGTTCTCGGCGGACACAACATCTTTGTTTGTATGTGGTGCTGAGGATCGAACCCGGGCCGCACGCATGCCAGGCGAGCGTGCTACGGCTTGAGCCACATCTCCAGCCCCTGAACTTCTTAATGTCAGTGCCCACAAATCAAACAATGATTGTTATCTAGAAAATACTTGAGTTTGCTGCAGTCCAGCTGCAGCAAAATAACGGGGGGGGGGGGGGGGACTAGCAACTTGTGTACATTGATACAGCAGGAGTGGGAGCCGTTTATTGTAGGACAGGAGGGGTATATATACATTCCACACAGCTTATCTAATTAACATAAACTAGAGACAGCAGTCAACCAATAAGGAATCTCCAGACTTAATGGCTCGATGGCGTTACTTCACAAACCACTCCCTTGGGCAAAATGCCAGGCGCCATCTTGACTTGTTTACAGACTCTAACAGAGTTAACAGAGTAGGTGGAGATATTTTTAAATGAGGGACATATATAATCATAA
The DNA here is from genome assembly GCF_045843805.1 of Urocitellus parryii. Classification (NCBI taxonomy): domain Eukaryota; kingdom Metazoa; phylum Chordata; class Mammalia; order Rodentia; family Sciuridae; genus Urocitellus; species Urocitellus parryii. Next base: position 79,569,922 of record NC_135537.1, read on the forward strand.
AAAAAATAGTGCTTTTATACAAAAACAGTGAAAACTGCTGTGGAGAAAGATTGACACCATGGAATATATTTCTAATAAAGACATCAGTACTGCTTTGTCAAAAAAAAAAAAAGTTCATTTAGTGAAAAGATATAGTGATATGAGATAATGACATAATGTTTTTATATGCTTGAATAACCTCCACACAGAAAATAGATTTTATAGATTTTGTAGACAGAAATTGAAGCATGAGGTGCATATATATCTTAGGAAGCAAGACTTCAGCTCAGTTTGAGAATCAGATTTCAAACTTCTAGAAAATTCAGGAAATGTTACCTTATGCTTCCAGGTATTGCGTTTCCTGGATGAGATGGTGAGTTGGGAATCAGGACAGACAAGTCCTTGTTCTGTTCTCAAGGAGCCTGAACTACAGTGAAATTCTCCCAACATTTTTTATAAGAATTGCTTGTTTGGAATGTTCCTAAATTTATTTAGGAGAACAATAACTTGAAGGCCAAAATGATTTTTATTTCTATAAATATCACCCACATTTCATTCAATCTTCTCAGAAACTTGAGCATGTCCATGAAAACTATGAACACCCACAAGAAGGCTGCGTGAGCCTGACAGGGATTCCAGAATTCATCTGTTATTGTTTCTTTTGAGAGAGATTTAGAACTTCACAGGCAGTCAGGACAAGATGGTAAACGAGGAAATCAGGGACAGGTCCAGATACTATGATCGCAAAGGGTGTTTCCCAGATGATGAAGCTACTCATGGAGATGAGCAGGGCACCTGATCAGACAGACACTTCGGTGCTTGTGCACATGAGCAGTGGATTCACAAAAAGACTAAGAAACATGGGCCCAGGGGTACCAATGAATGATAATGATGGGCACATAGATGGGGAGGAGAACTCAAAGCCCATAAAAAGAAGAAAGTATTTCCCTTTCAGCCTCTGAACTCTGGGGTCCAGATTCAGGGCTTCTTCTCTTCTGAGAAGTCTGTTATTTTGTTATTTATTTTCTTGCAATAAATCTTCTCCCTTCCTATCTTTTTGTCTTGTTCTTCAATTCTTTGCTAACCAAAGAAAAGGAAACCGAGACCCCTAGATGATAACATTTTTATTGCAAACCACCATTAAAATAAAATAAATACACAACTGTACATTAAGTATACATTTAATGTTCATTAAAATAAAAATAAATACACAGAACAACAAAATCATTTTGCTAAATCCCTTCAGAAAAAGAAAAAAAATGAGAAAATTTTTACTGACATGAAAACAGCTTGACAAATGAACAAGATAGAAAATGAGAGAGGGCAAGAAAACAGAGAGGGGAGGAATAAGAAACAGTGTATCAGGGAAGAAAGAAGAAAAGAAAAATAATCAGGAGGAGAAATAAAAGTTCGAAGGGGAAATGGAAGGAAATAAGGATTGCACTTTCAGAATGTATAAATTCTGTTTCTCCCCAAACTTTCTACCGGTTATCATGGAATATAAGACATTCCAACAAAAAAAAAAAAAAAGAGAAAAACAGCCCAGAAATTTAGCATAAGGAAGTTTCAAGTCTCTCTCAGTCTTTTAAAAGTTTATCTCTGTGTCTGCTTTGTAAGCTCTTTGAGGTGATGGGCGAGTCTACAAACAGTGCCATTTACAGCCTGCTAGAAGAGCCGGTCTGACCCTGGTGGCCTTAACCACTCAGTGTTCCCTGCTCTCCTGGTTAGGAGATAACTCTTCTGAAGGAATGATTTGTTGCAATATTTACTACCCTGAAGCTTTGAAAATAAGGCACTCCTTGGGGTGAGAGTAGCACTTTAATACCACACTGAGGAATAGGCTTAACTGCAATATGATACACTTCATGGTTACTTAGGGGAAAGAAATCGATCTTGAAGAAAAGCATGCTTGGATAGACAGTTATTTTTCCAGCAACCAGTATAATGAACACCACAAAGAATTAAAAACATTGATGCTGAAAATCATTAGATTTCTACACAGATGAAGGGATTGCATGAATTCCGTTGTGTACCCAAATAAACAACAGAACACTGATGCTCTCCATTGAGGGCAGAAGGGATCTAGACAAATTAGTCTGTGCATGTAAAACCCTCAGGGAATCAGCTTGCAGTTGCTTAACACAACTTTGAAAACCCTGCTGATATAACATCCATGAGGTAAAAGAACTCTGTAAGTATAACAGACCTCACATCTCTTGTCTTTCATTAGCCAATGATGAACTCAGCAATTGTTTGGATGGGAAACAAGCATTGGTTTTATGTACATGCTGCCTTGGGGAGTTATGCAAATACATTTTTTCCAAAGGTAAAGGTTTAATTATAAGCTTATTTCCTAATTGATGCCACTTTACTCTGCAGGGAAGGTTGCTCATTATGTGAAGTGTTCCACAGCCTGACAGCAAATGTGGATAAAAGAACGTCTGTGCCTGTGCCTTCCTCTGTCGAATGCACACAGTGAGTCATCTAGTGCCACCAGTTTCTCATGCATTATTACTTTAATATCCTGAGCTTTCTGCTTGTACCACAGGTAAGCATCTGCAGTTTCTGCATATTAACAGTCTATTTGAGAGCTAATCACGACACTGGCTGACTCTCTAGGTCACAGGACTGGAGCCGCTTAAGGAGGAAATGGGAAAAAGATTTTCCACATGACTGTTTCATACTGGAAATTTCATCAATACATCTGATATTTGAGAATACTAATGAACTCAGGCATACCTCTTCTCAAATGCTGTGGAGGCAAAGAGCCACAATAAAACACCTCCACATTTGATATACATTAGATATTTCAGGTTGTTTCTTTTATAATTCAATTTATTTATGTTGGCCCATTATGATAACACATAATAATGGGATTCATTATGCCATATTCATACATACACTTAATTTGATCAATCTAATTCTTTTAAAAAATAATTAAATATTTTTAATCTTAATGTTTTAATCTCAACTATGAGTCTAAATGTCAAGTATCTAGAAAATTACTATATAAAGTTTCATTGTTTAGTATTGGACCAATTTTGTCTTATTTCTCCTTGGCCTTCCCCAGTTTTCAAGATGAGGAAATCTGGACAGCAAAAACGTGCTTCCCAGGGTCAGTTAGATAGGTAATATAAGTACTTGTCTACTTGCCACTTTTTCTTATTGAAGCAGGAGGGAATGAGAAATTTAGTTAAGTGTCAGGAATAATGAACAGTGTCATGTGAAGATTGATTCAGAGTAGAAATGAGCCTAATGTTATGTAGAACCCAACAAAAATGCAATGACTTAGAAGAAAGTGTTTCCAAAAAAAAAAAATGTTAAGAATATTATACATAAGGCATGGAAAGTGGAGCCAGTAAAAGTCACATATTGCAAAGTCATCTCAATTTTTTTAGTCTGAGGCATTTCATTGACAAGAGAGGCTAATCTGGCTGGCTCAGAATCAACATGCAGTTATGCAGGATGGGGAAATAGTCTGAGAAATGTGTTGTTCAGCAGTTTCCTTGTAGGAACATCACAGAGTACATAGACCTACCTGGTCCAGGCAAAGTACTCCACATGCCTCTTGATGCAATCAAGAGATGCAGTAATAATGAGATATAGGAGGCTGATAAATTTCATAACATACTGCTATATAATAAACTTTTAAAATATGTAGGTATATACTCTAAAATTATAATAAAATACTATAACAAATGAATAAGCTAGCAAAAATTTATTTATTATGAAGTATTGTGTACCATATATAATGGAAGGTGCTATACTTTTGTATGACTAACAATGTAGTAGTTTTGTTTATAGCAGCAGCATCATAAACACCTGAATAATGCATTATATTATTTCTATAAATATGATATAACTAGGCAATAGGGATTTTTCAGCTCCATTATACTCTATGAACCACCATCATATATGTGGTATGTCTTTGACTGAAATTTTGCTGCACTGCACATGACTCTGTATCATGTGTCTAATGTACTTCTAATTACTTGCATCTCTATCCATAAGCTGGAAAACAGGCTGACGTTGCTTTTGAATTTCATCTGCTCATCGTGATCTATGCTTTGTGTAAATTTGAATTATTGATTCTCATGTTGAAGTTCTGAAATTCTGACTTTCATTTTTGAATCAAAACCTCATGAGAAATTTTCCCATGGAAATTTCAAAGCATTTCTTATCTTCAAAATGTTGAGCATTATAATTGGTTAAAAAAAAAAAAAAGCTATGTAGAACTTCCTCCCTCCACTTGCCTCTGAGACTCCCCTCCATCTGTAATACATGTTTTTCTTGACTCTATAGTATCTATGAAACTACAGTGAAGCTTAATCTCTGTGGGAAAAAAATAGTTCTCATTACAAGAGGTTTTTTGTTTTTTGGTTTTTGTTTTTGTTTTTTTTTTTTTTTTTTTGGTCTAGACAGTGAAAATGGACAGAGAAAAACAAGTATAACCCACAATAGACCAAATTGCTGCTAAGGAATTGCTGCTAAGTAAAGCAAAATGTAGCTACAACATGACTGCATTTATAAAGGCTGTCAAATTGCTTTAAATGGATAACAATAATAGGTTAAGAAGCTTTATTCTTAAGCAACTCTTAGATATCTTTAAAAGATAAAAAACAACCTTTTATGTGTGCCACTACCATTTACATATAAAGAACAATTATTTGACTAATGAAATGACCCAGGTAGCCAGTAAGATACAACCAAAGGAAGGTACACGCACAGAATTTGACTATGAAACTTCAGATCTCACTGGACCACTCAGTAGTCAAAGTCCCTTAATAACTTCAAATCTCAATTTTCTATTCTGAAAAATGGAAAATGGTAGTTGAGTCAACCATCTTGCATCGTTGTCACCAAAATACTAACCAGAAAAACTTAGAGGAGTGAACATTTATTTTGACTCAGTTTCAGAGATTTAGTTCATGGTCAGCTGACTCTGTGGTTCTGCACCCAAGATGAGGCAGAACATCATGGCTGAAGGGCAGGGAAAAACTGCTCATCTCAAAGCTGCCAGGGAAGGGGGCGGGGGAGGAAGAGAGAGAGAGAGAGAGAGAGAGAGAGAGAAAGAGAGGGGAGGGGAGGAGAGGAGGGAGGAGGGAGGAGGGAGGGGCCATAGAGAACATGAATCCTTCCAGAGTACAACCCTGGTGACCTCAATCCTTCCATCAGTCACCCTCCTCTCCACATTTAGAGTTATCACCCAGTTAGTCACTTCAGACTAGGATGGATTGATTAGGTGACCTCTCTCAACCCAATAATCTCCCCTGTGAGCATTCCTCCATTAATACAGAAGCTTTGGGGAGATTCCTCATATCTAAATTATAACTACTGCTGCTGCTGCAACTACTACTACTAGTAGTAATAATAATAATGATGGGCTTTAATAAAACCAGAGATTTTCTGTGAATTGCTGATTGAAATGGCATATGGAAAAACAAATTATAAGATGCTAGTTTGACATAAATGTATGTCATTTTTAAGTACCCAAAACTTGCTAAAATATGATTTTAAAACTAACTTTATCATTCTTTATTACTCTATGGCTATCTAAAATTAGATGTTCATTTTTAGGCTTATAACTAAAACTACTAATTTTGTTCTAACCCAATTGAAGGTTGTCATGTTCTGTGTTGTTCCTTACTGAGATTTATATAAATAGTCAGGATAATTTCTGTCTCCTTTCTCCTTGCACCTTTTGACCTGAATGCTCCCGCATCAGCTTCTTAAATTCCTCTCTCACATGAACCATAGATGCAAGATAAATTCTCCCAAGTAATTGCAACATGATGATCAGGAAACAGAGACAGACTTCACTCAATAGGTACAAAATATATACCCCAAAGGCAGGCCCCCAATGACCTACCTCCTCCAGCCACACTCTACCTGCCTTCAGCTACCATTCAGTTAATTCCTATCAGGGGATTAATTCACTGATTGGGCTAAGGGTCTCATAACCCAATCATTTCCCCTCTAAACCTTTTTGCACTGAGCTTTTGGGTGATACCTAATATCTAAATTATAACATATGAGTAATACCAGCATTAACATTCATGTTTAAATTTTTTTCTGTGAATATACATAGTCATTTTATCTTGTGTATATGTTGAGGAGTGAAATTTCTGTATCATATTGTAACAGAGTTTGTATGGGTGGGTTCTTTGTCTTGCAAATTTAAACAATGAAATCCGTGAACATAAGGGTAAAATCAAAGTAACAGAATTTATTAGAGTAATAGGAAAAAAAAAAAAAAGCAGAGTTCCTGAAGTGGGAGGGGTCTCAAGAGAGGGTTGCTAATGAGAATGTGTTGTGTAGGGTTTTTAAAGGCATTTAATAATTGCTGGGGTGAGGAATGCTAGAATGGACTGATCCAGCTCTATAAACTTAAGAGTTTAATAAGCCGATCAGAAGTGCATCATGTCAGTCCTTTATTTACATAAAGAAGAGGACAGGTCCAACCTTGTGATCTGGTATGTCTGTTGGGGAGAAGAAGCACTTCAGATAAGGGATGATTTGGTGGTCAGCCGTGGCTAGGCGTAAGGCTAGAGCTATTGTGGTAGAAGCTGTCAGAGGTAGCAAGTAACAGGATGTTCTCCAGACCTGGTGTCTCCTTCCTCCAGGGCATGAGGCTCTCTTCTCTTTCCCTTCTCTGAAGCCCTTATCCTGTCTGCCTGTGGGAGGCCTACCTTCCTGCCTCATTCCCACAATATGGTTTCTCTAACCGTTGGAGGAATCCCCAAACTGTTTTCCAGCTTGGAGATAGCATTTAAATTCTCAACAACAGTGTACAAAGGTTCCAATTTCTCCACATCCTTCCAAATAATTATTATCACATGATTTTTTTTACTCTGGTCATCCTTGTGAGTGCAGTGTAGTATTTAAAATTCTGAAATTTTTAGTAAATAATGATGTTGTGGAATATCTTTTCACGTGACGATGCATCATTTGTATAATTGTATTGAAGAAAGGTCTATTCCATTTCTTTGTTAACTCCAAATTTGTGCTATTTGTCTTCTTATTTAGCTGTTCAAATTCTCTGTATATTATTCTAGATAGCATTCCCTTGTTGATACAGTCAGAAATCCCCATGAAAAAAACAGAACCTTCTCACAACTAAGGTATAAGATACCTCAGAAGAGAGAAGACAACAAAGCCAGCTCTTAGTTTTATGGGATTAATAGGTACAACACAGAATTAGGAGCTATCTTCAAGACTATGATGCAAAATAACATGCCAGGAGATGGGAGTCTTGGAAATTCAGCTCAGCCCTCTGAGATAATGTTGTCAGAAAATGCATCAGCTAAAGCCAGACAAAGCAGAGTCTGCCCTATTTTGAAAACAATAGTATTTGCTCATCGATAGATTGCTCATCCTCCTACATTGTTCTTCTTTTTCATGATTTTTTAAAATTTTATTTTGTTTATTTACTTAACACATATTAATTGTTCATATTAATGGGAGTCAGTGTGGTATTTCCATGTATGCATACAGCAGGCATTGATCATATCTGCTATGCTTCCACACTGTCCCCTGGCATTCTTCCCAGTCTCTACTATTGATCACTATTCAGGATTGTTTTGATTATTCAAAATCATTCTGGATTATTTCATATTCTTTGCAATTTCATTTAAATTTAAAGTTGATTTTCAGAAAATGTCAGTTAGAATTCAGACAAGAATCGCATCAAATTTTGTACTGACGTCTTCTCACTATTGATTCTTAGGATCTATGAACATGCAATGCTGTTCCATTTATGTGGATCTTCAATTTTAACAAAAAAAAATATTTATAATTTTCAGTGAATAGGTTGTATCACCTGGGTTAAATTTATTTTATAAGCTTTTTGTTCATCTTTGTTCTATTGTAAATGGAGTTTTTTTTTTTATTTAAAAAATATTTGGTGCAGGGGCTGGAGATGTGGCTCAGCGGTAGCGCGCTCGCCTGGCATGCGTGCGGCCCGGGTTCGATCCTCAGCACCACATACCAACAAAGATGTTGTGTCCGCCAAGAACTAAAAAAAATAAATATTAAAAATTATCTCTCTCTCTCTCTCTCTCTCTCTCTCTCTCTCTCTTTCTTTCTCTCCTCTCTCACTCTCTCTTTAAAAAAAAAATATTTGGTGCAGTGTATAGAAATACAATTGATATTTATATTGATTATATCCTGTAACTGTACAGCACTTGGTCCTTTGTTGTAGCCAATTTTTCTTTCTCTACTCTATATCCAAGGCCATGTCATCTGTAAGGAGACATAGTTTTACTTCTTCCCAATGTAAGACACTTTTATTGATTTTCCTTGGCCTAAGATTACAGCAAAATGTTGACTACAAGTAACTAGAGAGTACACCTGTGTCTTGGTACCCAAACTTAAAAGGAAAATATCTAATTTTCTACCGTTAACTATAATGATAGCTATGCATTTTTCATAGGTAATATTTATCAGGTTAAAGATGCTTTCTTCTAATGTTAGCCTGTTGAGTGTTTTTTTCATGAAATGGTGTTGGATATTGTCAAATGTTTTCCCTGCACCTATAGAGTTATAGATGTTATTTTTGCCTTTTACTCTATTGATATGGTGTTCTGTATAAATTGAATTTCAGATGTTAAACTAACTTTACATTTCTGAGATAAATGTCATGTAATCATCAGGTATAAACATATATGTTTTTAGATCTAGTTACATAGTGCTCTGTTGTATTCATAAAAGATATGGCACTGTGCTATTCTTTTCTCTTTCTTTTTTCCTTAGTTTTTTTATTTTGGAATGCTAGGGATTGAGTCCAGGGACTTGCTCATATCAGGAAAGCAAGGGACATGCAAAAGGCCATCTTGTGAGTATTTTGGTATCAGGGCAGTGTTGGCCTCATGTGGGAGACCAACCTTACACGTGACTGAGTCACACTCCCCGGCTGGGTGCTGAGGCGCTCAGTCACAGAAATGTGGCAGAGCTTTCCCCACCCTTCTTGAGAGTTGGTGTCTCATGCATGGGTGTGTCTTGCTACAGCCCCAGGAGTGAAGCTACGCTCACCTGTTCCTTCATAAACCCTTGCCCTGTTTAGGATAGAATCTTCCATGGAAGTGCCTTGTGTGTGTCCCCTTCTCTTACTGTGCCCTTGGGTGTGGCCTACCCAGGTGTCAGTCAACCTGCTGACTCAGCCCCCTGAAACCTGACCCCCTGCCTCATTTGAATAGTTTCTCCTCAATAAAAGGGGTCAGCACTTGCTCTCACTCTCTCTTCCTGCTGACCCTTAAGGTCAGAGGAGCCGTTGCAGCGACCCCAAAGAAAAAGGTATTTGTGTCTCTTGTGTGGTTATTTTGTGCAGCCCAATCAGCCCAGTTCAACTGGAGTGACCCCTGAGTTTTTAGTTACGAAAACAGAAACCCGGTAGCCTCACAGGATGAGTTAAGAAATATTCTCTCTGCTTTTATTTTCAGAAGTATTTCAGGACTGAAGTCACTTCTTTATAATCCTTATTTATTCAAGGTAAGCAGTAATACCCGCTCTTTTATTTCTGATCCTAGTAATCTGAAACTTCCCTCTTTTTTTTCTGAGTCAGTCCTGCTAAAGGTTTATAAATTTGGTTGATCTTTACAAAGAATAAGCTTTGGTTTCACTAATTTTATATAATTTTTAATTCTCTTTTCATTAATTTCTTCTCTAATTGTTGTATTTTTTCCTTGTTAACTTGGCTTTAGATTTGGTTTTCTCTTCCTTGTCCAGAGTGTCAGATTAAAGGCCAGGTTATTGATTTAAGATTTTTCTTCTTTATTAAAAGGCATAAAAGACAAAATTGCAACACATTTAGGTTTGTGGATCTTAATTGAATTTATATGCAATTCTAAAATATGGAGACATGTTGAAAATAGGTTATAGAGTGCTTCACCCTACCCCATAACTGGTTTATATTATAGGCAAAGAAAAGGAAGTGTCAAACAGAAAACAGAACAAGGTAGAGATAGCTCATGTACACTTTATTTGATTTGAATACTTGGACACTAGTGATTGGCTAAGATTCAGCTATTTGTTACAAGACTAGATTGCAATCTGTTTACACATCAAGTTAGGTTATAGTTCACTATGTACAGACAAACCTTAAAGGTAAACTTAAAGTGTATGGAGACAGGTTTAGACCAAATTTAACAAAAGGATAAATTTCTTTAAGTATAATTGGAACTTTTAGTATGGTTTGGTATGTTTGTTAGACCAGGACGCAAGAAAAGACCACTGACTCCAATTAAAATCAAATTAAAGCAAGCTTATTATTTCAACCGGCCGGGCTCCCTCTCCCTCCCAAAATGGCGGGAACAAGACAGCAACCCCAGCTTTCCTGCAGCCCAGCTTTATAGCCCAGAAAGTTAATCAAAGGGGGGTTACAGATAATAGAACTCTGATGAACATCACACTAATGATAGTTTACTTTTTTTTTTTTTTTTTTTTTTTGCTGGCCCCGACATCAGAATTTATGAGGACCATTAGAGCCTCAGAGAGGGTCGTTGTCTGGCCAGGGAAGGCCAATATTTATGAGGTGTCACTAAAGTTTCAGAGAGGGCTGCTATCTGGTCAGAGAGCCAGGCATGGGTAAGTTCAAGGCACGGGCAGGCATTCCAAGCAGGTTCAGAATTTGCAGTAATTTATAGTAAAGCCGAAATTATCTTTTCATGGCTTTGTGGCAAGATGGTTCCCAATTTTAAGAAAAGATCAGGTTGGGTCTATCAATGTTAAGTCTTCATTATCACACATCTCAAAGTGTTTTCTAATTAATTTTTTTTTTAAATTTCCTCTTTGGTCCCCTGATTGTTTAGAGTATGCTTTTTATTTCTACAACTTTGTGAGCTTCCAAATTGTTTTCCGTTATTGATTTCTAATTATATTCAATCATAGCTAGAAAACAGTTGGTATATTTTGGTGATCTTAAATGTATTGAAATTTATACTGTAACTTAGAATATGATTTACCTTGGAGAATATTCCAAGTACACATGAGAATGCATAGTCTGGGTTTTTTGATGGTGTAATTCATAGATGTCTGCTAGATTTATTGATTTATGTTATAGAAATCTTTTAATGAGTGATTATCTTTCTAATCATTCAATTCATTATTTAAAGTGAGATTCTAAACTATTATTTTTCTATTTGTCCCTTCATTTTTGTCAGTTTTTGCTTTACCCCTTTTGGTGCTACACACTATTAATTGTTATATTTTACTGATGAATTGTCATTTTCTTAGCTGATAGTACAGGGGAAGAAAAAAAATCAATGCATCCATGGGGTGCAATCAAAACAGTAAAGATTAGTTTTGCATACTGTGCTTGTTGACAGAACTCTGATTACACTTTCAACACTTACACCATTATTTATAGCTATCTGAGTGTTTCTCAATCCCACTAGAATATGAATTCTTTGAAAACAGGACTCTGTGAGACTTATTTATAAGTCTACTAAGCACCTTGGTTCATGTTGTTTTAGATCACAAGAGTGTTAAATAAGTGAATGAAAATGTTAATTGCGATGTAAGGAAAGAATGTGTGCTACAAAAGGGCAGTATAATTCAGTCTTCAAGACTTGAGTGTACACCAGAAACACATTTAGTTGTTTTAGTCAGACAAATGATCAAACAATTATTTCAGTGTCATGCTGGTTTAAGCTCAGAACTACTCAGAGGACCTGCTTTTGTAACTACTTCTACAGCATCGTTCACATGAAGAAATCACTGAACCTTGTACAACCTCTATTTCTTCATTCCTCAATGAACTTCTTGTCCCCTTGTAAAAGATTAGTCAAGGAACAGTAAAGCATTGCAAAATATTTAAGTGTGAGATGCAGATGTATATTAAGAGAGTCTGAAATATACCTTTGTCTTGCAAATTCCAAGTTACGAAGGCTTGATCAAGTTATTTTTAAGTTTAATTTCCCTGTGTTTATAATAGAATAAAAATGGTAATCTTTAAAATTTTATTATACAGTGTATGCTACATTCTTCCTGCAGTATATGACTTACAGAAGATAATATTTAAATGGGAAGTATCATTATTATTGAAACTGCTATAAATGCATGATATTTATTAGATGTCACAGAATTCTAAGGCAGTAAAGTCACTGTCATACACACACACACACAAAAAAAAAAAAACACTTCAGCAAAGACTAAGCTAAAAATATCACATTAAAGTGTTATTTTTTATTAAAAAAAAAACCAAAGACCCAAATTTACATTTATGTCCATTTTTATATTTAAAAAATACATATATGAGTTGAGAAAAACACTACAAATAAGGAGTCTGAAAAAAAATTTTCAATAGTGTTGAAAATTTTCAAGAATTTAGAACTTATTCTATTGTAGAATGTATGTATTTTTGAAAGCAAATATTGAAAATAAAGAAGTTCTCCCACCAAATAAGCATGGAAAAATGTGCAAAATTCTCTTAAATTCTTTGGATAATCCAGATTAGGTGGTGTGAAGATGTAAATGTAACTGACTTTCCACTAATTTAGTTGTTTAAAAAAATATTAAGAAGGTAGAGAAATTAACCACGTTTGATTTCTCTGTAAACCGTGTTTATTGCTTTCTACCAATACAATATGTCTTTGAACAAATGGGATTGTAGCAACTACTATTAGCTTGATCAAGAAAATAATTCTGTGCACCCTGGTGTTCATGAGAATGAGTGTTTTTTTTTTTTTCCCCTTCTACCCTCTCACATTCTTGGAAGCTCCTACAGAAATGTTTCAGAGCAATTTCTGCTTCTTCCACCATGACCCTGTAACTCTAAAGGAGAGACAGGATTGACTTTTGCAGTAGTTAACATGAAATAAAGTATAATTTTGTGAGTCCCTGTAGTTTTAATACTTTCAGGATTACCTAAAAGTCAAAGTCCAAAGTCTACCCTAGAGTCAAGGCAAACACTCAGCATAAGCCTACAAAAATCAAGAGAAAGTTACATATATCCAACATATAAAGATATAGAGTAAATATTTTTATTTCCAAAGGGAGAAATAGGAGCATAAAAAGAAGAGTTGGAATGAAAGCAGGACCAAAATCCCCCAAGTTTTGTAGTTCTGTGTGTAACATCTGGGGCACAAGGCATAGTGATCTCTCCCAAGAGCGCATATAACCCCATCCCAATGGCACTGATGGTTGCAGCCCACATGGCCTCTCTGTTGGCTTGTCTGGGCTCTAATCCTGCAGTATTCCTCAGAAGATGTTCCCCAGTACTGACATTTCTTCATCTTGGGTCTCCATTGCAGCTTCAGCTTTCTCCTCACATCTCCATGCAATGACCTCTTGGGAGCTGCCCACGGGGTCTCCAAACCTGCTGCACTTGGCCTGATTTCCCAGGGCTTCCTTTGAAATCTTGATAAATGATTTCATGATCCCCTAACTTCAGAATCCTGAAATCCTACAGATCAGCACCATGTGGTTGCTTCCAATCTCTGCTGCCATCTTGAGCAGTAGCCAAGCCTCCAGGGAACATGGCTGCAGCAGCCTCTAAATTTTTGGGTGGCTGAGCATGAGGAAGCAACTTCCCAGGTCCCCTTGTGCAAGCAGGGTGTCCCACTGATCTCTGCTCAAAGGAATTTTTATTTTTATATTCATGAGCCCGGATGGACTGATCTTGTCAATTCCTGAGATGACTTCAAGCCATCATTTATTTTTAAGAGAGAGAGAGAGAGAGAGAGAGAGAGAGAGAGAGAGAGAGAGTTTTTTAATGTTTGTTTTTTAGTTTTCAGTGGACACAATATCTTTATTTTATTTTTATGTGGTGCTGAAGATGAACCCAGTGCCCTGTGAATGCCAGGCGAGTGTGTAACTGCTTGAGCCACCTCCCCAGCCCTCAAGCCATTTTTCCTATTGTCTCTGGGCAAAGTCTTTAGCATTTCTTTAGTGGCTGTAAATCACACTTTGGGAGACAAGTCACATCTAACCTATCACAATTGCCATTAAGAAACCAGAAATTTTTATTTAAATAGGAATGTGCTTTTCATAATACACTTCACTAGTTCACTTGCATTCTATCACTTAATATATATTTTTTTATTTTATGATATTTTTTTGCAAATATGAAACAAGAATATATGTACACACATATACATATATCTGTACATATTCATTCCATGCATAATGTTATATATATAATTTAGATTATCATAGATCATATGATATATGAACTATATTTGATCTATGTTGCAATAACATATGGTATGATATAATATATAATTTACATATGATATGTGAAAATGTATTTTTATTTGTCAATATGAAAAATCTGGGCTCTATACATTAGTTTTCAAATAAGAAGTATTTATCATTTATGGCTAAATGTTAGTCATAGCCCACCAAGCATAGACATTTTGGCTATGTTCTGGTGTAAAAAACTATTATATATCTTTGCTCTCTGAAAGAACCAAGGAAAAACAGGGCTGCCATATACATAAATGAATGAAGCTTGTATAGTGCATAAATCCAGGGAGTACCATGCATGTAATGACAGACCTGTATACCACAGCCATCCATTGTGGAATCAAAACAAAGGCTAAAACATACAAGTCCCCAGGGGACTCCAGGCTTGGTAGTCATCACAGATAGTTGTTTCTGCTATTCAAACAGGTGGCATAAACACACCAGCAGAATTTACATTACACACAAACACACACACACACACACACACACATACACACACACACAGGTAAATCATCATTGATTCTAGTAGTAAGGAGAGCAGAAACTTAAAATTATAATAATTATTAGTTATAGAGCAACTACCAGTATCAGACACTGAGCTAAGTGACACATTGATTATACATCAGTCACTTAACATTGCCTCTATTAAGTGCAAGGATAAAAAGATCCCAATGGCTTTTAAATCGCAAGAGTGCCGTGGTAAGCAACAGGGTCAGGTTATAAACTTTGGTCCTGCAGGAGTCAAGGCCTATGCTGAAATATTATGCTGCTCCTCAGCACAAAGAGGATTGTAAATCCCATGAGAAGACAGCCCCACTCTGTTCTTTAATTTTGCATATGCTTTGTGAAGCTTGACCTATATTCTGAATGTCTTAAGTGCTAGTCACGAGTCATATTTTTTATGCTATTCCAACATATGGCACAGCCTATAGTATATATAATGCTCAAGCATACATATTCAATTATAGAGAGCGGGGATGTTCAAGATGAAGCCTAGAAGACTCTCGTATGAAAGACTGTGAAAAATAGAAATGAAAGGGAAGGGATAATGGTGCTAAATAAGAAAAAAAGTTGTATTTATGAGAAAAGACAACGTGGCAAAATTCTTTATTTCTAAACAGCACTTTTGCAAGCAGTAAATCAATAAGAAATGCTCTAAAATACATACTTTCAGAAGATATTTATGTGCCCAATACTTAACACAGTCTGACTGGATGCATTATTTTCCATTTGCAGCTTTAGGAGACTTTACCTTCCTCAGGTAGAGTGATGGGAAGAAATGGAAGCACTGTTTTCTCATTTCTTTCCATTTGGAATGCTCTTTCAATGCTACTGCAAGTTCAGGTTTTCATGTTTTCTACCTAAATCTTCATTTAACTCCCGCCTCTGATAGTATCCAACCATAAAGATTTAGCAAACAGGCTGCCTATCTCAATTCACAAGGATGCCATTAGGAAGATATGTGGCCTTTGCAAGATAACACACTCTGTAAATCAAGGCACTGACAAGACTTCTGCCAGGAGAACTTGGTGCCCCTGGTGATGAAACTATGCATTCTTTCTGCTGATCCACTTCCATATGCAAAAGTTTCCAAAAGGGTAACTATTGTCCATTCAAAAACCAACCGTATCTTGTGCCAAACTCTCACCTATTATGCTGATTTATTAATTATACTGGCCACTTGTTGATTCCAGTGAAAATGTATTTACCATGATAAATGGAAACAGTGTTGACTATAACATCTAATGTACTGATATGACAGTAAGCTGCTCATGTGTTTGTGTGCAATCCAGAGAGGAATAATCCTCTGGTTCCCCTTTCTACCTATTCTAATTCTTTTTGGTGACCTTTTCTTGCCTTTTTGGTCACTAGGCAAGATTAGCATGTCAGCAAGATACCACCATTACTGTATATCAAGTCAATTTAACATTCATCTATTCAGCAAATATCTGTTGAGTGCCTGTTGAGTGCCTATTTTGTCCCACGGATCGCTATTAGTATTATAGGTCGCTATTAGTATTGTAGGTACACCTGATGTTGTAGGAGAGGTAACTTTTCAAAATCTGGAAACATACTTAAAAAAAAATCCTTCAGAAATAAATGTGGATAAAACTACTCTTAGACAAATAAAAGTCAAGCAAATCATTGCCAAAAAGTACTTGAACTTAAAGAAATTTTGCAGAGTGTTTGACACATTTAGAACTCTAGAATTCTACATTAGATAAAGAATTTCACAAGTTATAGACAAATAGAATGGGTAAATATATGAATAAGTTGAAACAAAAATTAACTGAATATTGACTTACAAATCAATAGCAATATTTGTAGGACATTATGTTATACAATACTATTTTTCTTTTCTATTTTCTTTAATTGATCATTAAATTTAATTGATTAATGAATGGGTGTACATAATGTCATACACCATAATATGTAAACATTATGAAATAGCTTAATAGGGCTAATTAACATATAGATTACATCACAAACTTTTTTTTTCTTTTGGTGTGGTGAGAGCATTTAACATCTAGATTTTTAGCAGTGTTTATAATGTACTATTATTAACTATCCTCATATTATACAATACCTCTTCTGAAATTATGTATGCTAATTAAAATTTTATATTCAAACAATAACTTCCCAATCCCCTTCTCAATCCACCCCACAGCACCTGATAACCATTATCTGCTTAATTTTAATTATTTTTATTTGTTCTTTTTATTATAAATGACAGTAGATTATGTTTTGATATAGTTAAACAAACATGAAGTATCTCTTACTCTAATTAAGACCTCAGTCTTGTGAATGTACATGATGTTGAGATTCACTGCGTATTCATATATGTACATAGCAAAGTTATGTCAGATTCATTCGACTCTTTCCTGATTCTAATGCTCTATCCTTACCTTCATTCCTCTTTGTCTAACCCACTCAATTTCTATTCTTCCCCTGCTCCCTCAGGTCGATTAGCATTTACATATCAGAGGGAATATTCGACATTTAGTTGTTTGAGATTAGCTTATTTCACTTAGTATGATAGTCTCCAGACTCATTTATTTACCAGCAAATGTCATAAAGTCATTCTTCTTTATGGCTTCCATTGTGTATATAAACCACATTTTCTTTGTCCATTCATTTGTTAATGAGCATCTAGGTAGGTCTCATAGCTTAGCTATTGTGAATTGTGCTGCTATAACATTGATGTGGTTGCATGCATCGCTGTAGTAAGCTGATTTTAACTCCTTTGTATATATACCAAGGAGAGCGATAACTAGGTCAAAGAGTGATTCCATCCATAGACACTGAAGCACTAAGAGTAAAATTTTAAAATCAATAAATAGAATGGTATCAAACTAAAAAGCTTCTTTACAGTAAAGAAAAATCAAGAACTTGAAGTGACAGTCTATAGAATGGGAGAAAATCTTTGCTAGCCACACCTCAGATAAGGCAAAAATTTCCAGGATATATAAAGAACTCAAAAGCTTACCATAAAAAACAAACAAACAAGCAAACAATAAATAGGCAAAGGAACTAAACAGATACTTCTCAAAAGAAGAAATAAGTATAGTCAACAAGTACATTAAAAAATGTTTAATATCTAGCAATTAGACAAAAGCAAATTAAAACTACACTGAGATCTCACCTCACTCCAGTCAGAATGACAATTATCAAGAATACAAGTAACAATAAACGTCATCGAGGATATGGGGAAAAGGGTACACTCATACATTGCTAGTGGGACTGCAAATTGGTGCTACCATTATTTGCAATTCAATTTTGAGTTCACGTGATATTTGTATTTCTGTGTGTCTTTGGCATCCATCTTTGTTATCACAAATGACAAGATTTCCTTCTCTTTGAGGTTAACTAGTATTCTATTGTTTCCATTATTATATTTTCTTTTTCCATACAAGTGTTGATGGAGACTTAAGTTGATTCCCATAGCCTGGTCATTATGAATAATCCTGCAAACAGAGTTCTCTCTCTAACCTACTGATCCAGTTGTCTTTTTAATCTATACCCAGAAGTGGAATTGCTAGATCACACGATGATAGTTCTATTTTTGATTTTCTGAGGAAAATCCATATTCCTTACTAATTAATGCCTACAGATACTGTGCACATGTTCCTTTTTCTCCCTATCTTCACCAACCCTTGTCATCTCTTATCATTTTAACAGTAGCTATTTTAGCCATTTTGATTTTAGTTGGCGCTTCCCTGATTAGTAATGTGGATCAATTTCTTCCTGTTTATGTTGCTCATTTGTATGCCTTCTCTTAAGGACTCTATTCAGTCCTTTACCCAATTTGTAAAATAGGGTTGTTTTCTTGCTATGGAGTTGTTTGAGTTTCTTATGTAATTTGGATATTAACTCTTATCAGAGGTATGGTTTGAAGTATTTTCTCCTACTCTGTGTCTCTTCACCACTGATTGTTATCATTGTGGTGCTGATGCTTCTTAGTTTAATTTAATCCTATATGTCTATTTTTGTTTTAGTTGTCTGTGATTTTAAGATCAGATTAAATTTTTAAAAATCATTGGCCAAACCGATATCATGGAACTTTTCACTATATTCTCTTTTAATAGTTCTAAAGTTTTATATTTTTGTTTAAGTCCTTAATTCATTTTGAGTTGATATTCTTAGATGGTATGAGAAAATTATCTAAAATTTAAATGCATATCAATTAACTAAAGGTTTAGAGAATTTTTGGCATTCGTGTGTTCTAAGATGTTGGCATTATTTAAGAAACGATGACATGAATTTTCTTATATATTAGCAAGATTATATAATAAAATTCTACTTCTGTGGTAACTGCAAATGGAAAAGTAATGGAAAATAATGTAAATTAGTTCAAAAAGTAAAAAAAAGCAATAAATATATGACTTATCAAAGGAAGATTACATCAGAGTGGAAAAGAAACAAATGATGTGTAAATTAGAAAATAATTAGATGGCAGATTTTAACTATTTTCTATGCATACATATAGTTCCACTAAATATAAATGTTCTAAGAAATTCAGTTAAAGACAAACATTGTCAAAATATATAAATCTGCTAATACTGACCCTCTCATATCAACATTTATTGTTTCCTGGAATCCCAGCCCAATCTCCATTGCTGTGTGTGTTTTCTTGGAAGCATTCTTCAGGTAGAGCTTTCTTCTCTACCTATGTGTTTCTCAAGAGTAATATTCAAAAAATGACTGCTCAGAGTTGATCAATAAATAGCCCAAGCCCCTCCCCTTTCAAAATGTGGAAACTGTATCTGCAGTTTGCATTCTTTGCTGTCTTTCATAGACCCAAGTCAGATTAAGTTCAAGTTCTCAAGGGTAGCTACTTTTCTCTAAATTACTAATTCCTGACAGTAATACATGTATCCTTGCTTAAATAAATTGAGCATATTAAAATCCTTGTCTTCAGATCTTCTTAGGAAGCCCAAATAGTTTTAGAACATAAAAACATGAAATTGTCTGATAGATATGTGAAATGGACCTTATATAAAAATATAGATTTTGAAAATAGAATTATAAAAATAGAATAAAAGCCCCAAAAGGGAAAAAAATCTTTGTGTAACTTAAGGTCAGAAGATTTTCTAGAAAATAATAAAGACCTTTCTAAATCAAAGATTTCAATTCTTCAAAAAGCTATATTCTTCTGAATCTCTACAGTATAACTTCAGAAAGATAAATGTAATAAATCTAAATTTCCATAATATAGTTTCAAAATAATAAGGCAAATAATTATAGATTTCAAAGAATCAAGGACAAATCCATAAAATAATTGAGAAATTTAATGGACAGAAAAAAAAAACTAGTCTTCAATTATAAAAAAAAATCTGAGGAATACAAATAGAAAATTGAACAATGCAAGGAGAGATCGTGTAGAATAACTAGGAATACACAATTAAGAAACTTGACATATTTACATGTGTAGAATATCACATTGAACAATGACAGAGTTTATTGCCCAAATAAATACATAATGAATTTTAACAAATATAATCATATGTTGGATCATAAAAGGAACTTTAATACATTTCAAAGAATTTATTTCACCAGAATATGTTATGACTTCTGATTAAAGAAGAATTAAACTAGAAATTAATGACAAAAATAAAACTATAAAAATCTCAAACTTATTAAACCTTAAACAATGCATTTCTAAATAATTTATAAATCACAACAATAATTTATAAAACATAATGAAAATTAGCAACATTTTTAATCAAATTACAATAAGAGCACAACATATCAAAACTTGTTGCATGCAACTAAAGCAACACTTTAATGAGAAATTTATTTTATATGCATATTTTGGGAGACAAGGGAAGACTGGTTATCAATAATATAAACCTCTATATTAAAAAGTTCCAAGAAGAACAACAAATCTACACAAGGCAGAAAAAAAGTTGATAAAAAAATGATGAAAGCAGAAGTCTGTGAAATAGAAAACAAATATGCTTCAGGAAAAAAAATCAAAAAATAACCAAAAGTTGATTATTTAGAATAATCAAAAACATTCAGACATTTCTAGCAAAAATAACATGAAAAATGAGATAGGAAAATATTTTAGCAATGTAAAGATTGGAAAAGAAGACATATTGCAGATCTATAGATTGAAACTAATGGAAGAATGTCATTTTAAACTGCCAATGATCTCAAAAATGGATATGCAACAAGAAGAACATAACTTACCAAAACTGAGAGAAAAAGAAATTTTAAAAACTGAATACTACTGTTGGAAATCACTCTTTTAAACCTCTCTTCAAAGAGAACACAGTAGCTTTATCAGTGAATTACATAAAGAATTAAAGACCGAACATTAATCTTTCTCAAACTCTACCAATAGCAGTAAAAAAAAAATGAAACACATTTAAAAATATCTTCTGAGGTAAGCATATCCCTAAAAATAAAAATTCTTTAAAATTTAAAAATCAGTCTTTCTCATGAGCATTAATACAAATCTCTTAAACCAATTAGTAAATTCCATACAATAATAAAGATATGATATATAAAAGATACTATATACTGATTAAATTATTAATCTTAATTGAGTGTTTTAAACAAGAAAAATGCAACAATAATAATGCAGAGAAAAAAACAGAAATCATGTTACCTCATTTATGTAATAAAATTCAGAACCCAATCATGAGGAAAAAAAATAACATCTAAGAATAGAAAGGGATCTTCTTAAAAAATAAGGAGTATAAACATTGATATTGGACTTGGTTTTGTTACATTGAAATATAATTATGCAAATATTACACAGAAACTGTATCTAGATTCACCACTTTGTTTTGTCTTAGGGTTTGTGTACAAGAACACATGCTGGGATATAGTTTTAATGTCAGGATCCATTTGTCTGTGCTTTGCCATTTTATTTATTTATTTGTTTCCTGTTCCCACATGATTTTCCCTGGTAAATGTTGTGATGATCTCTTCTGGAAAGAAGAACTTTCTCCCACCGTTTCTGGGAATATTTTGAAAAGAAACACTCAGCTATTGGCCCATCACAGGAGCAGTCCCAAATAGAGTGTGCGGCCACATGCAAAGTCTAAACAGCGTGGACCTTATAACCCATCCTCTCCACCTGGGACAGTTGCAAATGGTGGTCCCTCCTCAGAACTCCTACAGGTGATAACTCCACTGAATCTGCTTTGGAGATCATTTTCTTCTTTGTCTACCCAGTTGCTCTACTTTGTTCTTCCCTTTCAGGATTTTTGCTCTCAGAAACACTTCTTGACATGTTTGCCCTACAGAACTCCATTACTCCCTATCTAAGCCAGCTTCCTGGAGATCCCAGCAGGATGAATCTTTGTGGTGGTTTGTTTTGTTTTGTTTTGCTTTGTTTTGTGGTTGGCTATTAATTAGTCCATAGGATTTTCAGGCCATAATTCCCCTGCTCCATTTTACATATTTATACTTTACTCTATGACACCAAAATACCAAACATCTTGTTAGGTTCTAATTTAATATCCCTTTGTACTTTGTTCTCACAGTAATAGATAGCCAAGAGTAGAATTTCTAGAACACAGTGTAAGTGTATGTGTGTGTGCTCCCTCCCCACACACACACAGGCACAGATTATATTGTTACATGTATCTGGAAATTTTATATACTTCCAAACACCATTTTGCTGATCTGTAACATATAATTCTGCCAATTTGCAACACATTATCAACCTACTTGTAATAGTAGCTTTCCTAGCACCTCACATAATTACATATGATGTTTTCACTTAAAAAAATAAGAGATATAAACTGAAAACCTCATTTTTTCCTTTGGTATGTAATTGTAATCACTAGTAAAATTGATTCTAAAAAAATTATGCTACTTTCTTAGTAAGATCACTATCAAAGTACACAGGATAAAATAAAATATTACATGAATGTTAAAACATTGTTTTTTTTCTCTAAAGTCTTGTTGAAGGTCTACTTTTCTGTAAGGCTTTTTTCCTAGAAATTAATGACATTGAACCCCATAATTATATTACAGATGTTTTATACTGTAGATGTTTTTTCATTCAAACATATTATCAACCTCAAATATTAAATATATCATTTATTAAACATAATTACTAGGGAAATACCTCAACATTAGAAATCTGTTAGCCTCAGTTTCAGTGTTTTCTAGTATGTCAAGCTTTCTTAACTCTGTTTCCTATCAGCATAAATGAAGATAGCAATATCTACCTATAGCAAATACATAAACACTAAATTTTGTTTTATACCTAGAGTAATGTTCACTCTGTAGTATAGATCCATGATTCACCTTGTGGAAAAAAGAGAGGTCCTGAGTCAGACTTAAAGGAAAAATGTATAGACACTAATGTACAGTATGAGAAAAGATATACAATTGCCATAGGTAAGGCATCCTATAGAACTGTAATTCTGAATGAGAGCTAAGGAAAATGTGTACACTAAAATCTCAGCTTCTTATGGGGTTAGCTCAGAAGGCTTGGGACTTTGTGTAATTAGTTATATATGTTTCTTAACATCTCTTAAAGGTCTGTTGTAAATGCATCCCCTACAGGCCCGTTAACATATTAGGACCTACCTCTGGGTTAGGTACTACTCGGTAGTACTCTAGATCCAATGTAGGTCTGAGTTCCTGAGATGTTAAATAGACTCACGGGCACAGAGAGAAATACAAATATGAGATTGTGGAACAAATAAGGCTTTCTTGATAAGGGGGCTGCCCCTTCAGTCAGGCAACTGCTCAGTCTCAATGGCACTTGGTTATAATGTATTGAAGAAAATACTGTAACAACATGATTTACCTAGAAATTCTAGTTCAAAGAGTACCTGGGGTAAAGAGGAATCATTTTTCATCACATGGGTTCCTAATATCATGTCAAGGAGATTATTTAAATGTAAGTCAAAATGCAAAGACTAATTTAATCTGCCTTGAAAAAAAATCTCTATGAAAATGTTTTTATGTAATAACATTATAAGGTATCAAATGGTTTCTTTATAGAGATTAAACCAGAACTTTGAGGATAAATGTATAAATCTTTTTCCTCTGAATCAGACTTTAACCTACATTAATATCATTCTATGTAATCTATTCATTAAATTCAAGCAGTGTTTATGAGGAGCTATGGATCTCACAGGAGCAGCACACCTAAGAGAAACATCTCCTGTGTGAGCATGTGGACTTCAAAACGGGGAAAACTGGGGCACACTTTGTAATACAGTAATAGCAATGAGAAGTTGAATAAATACAAAAAGTAAAGAATTTTAGGTGAGAGACAGGAAAAATTAGGAACAGGAAGGGAAGTAGAATCAATAGCAAAGTGAAGATGAGATATTTTCCACCAAGACGAATGGAAAGAAGACAAAGTTGAGCATAAAAACTGAGTGGTCGTAAGTATTTTGGGAATGTTTTTTCCCTACAGTCTGAACTATGCAACTAGCACATCTAGATGTTCAGTGGATATCCACTGAGTAAATGAAAGAATAAAATTTGAAATTAAATCTCTACATAAATTCCTCTTAAAACAACACTGAGAAAGCACATAAAATACAAGAGAACAATTCATAATGTCAGATGAATGGATATGCAAGTCTGTGATAATGATTCACAGTCAAATGACAAAGTCTATGAAAAATATCAAATAACTATACAACAAAGTTTCTCGTAGTTTCTCATTCGTATGAACCCTGGGAATTTTATGTCATTAAAAGTAATCCAAAACTTCTGAAAAGGTGTGAATGTTAAATACTCCAGTTCCTTTTAAGCTGTGATAGGCAATTCATTTGGAACCCTGTGTTTCACTTGTTTCCCTCTCAGTCCCATTCAGACTCTAATAAGTAGAAGTAGTTGAAGCTGAGTTAGAAGATACATTCAAGTGACTCATGAGTACCAAAGGACACATGTTCTAGATATCGGTCCCTTCCTAGTACTTGTGTATAGTTATCACTATAGCAAACTGAGTAAAGCTGATATTTAATTTGATTCTGCTGAAAGAGGTGGATCCTGGTGCATTCTACACAGTCTATGGATTTGGGAAAGACCATGTGGGTCACAGGGCTCAGAGGGTTGTATATAAAAAGGAAGCATGCAGAAGTAATTAATCCTAAAGTTATTTTGTACTTGGAAAAACACAGGTGAAGGAGATTCTTAAGTGGGACTGGACTTCCAGTTCTGACCGCACACTTAGCTGGTGACATTGGTCAAATCATTAAAGCCTTTCAAAGCTTACACTTTGCTTTATTTAAAATAGAGATTGATGGGACTTCTTGCAGGACTAATAAAAGTGTTAGAAATAATATATTTAAAGCACTTGCACACAGGAGGAAATATTGTGTGAGTTTATAAATCATAGGTGCCCTTAGTAGAAGTAGTAGCATTAATAACCTAATTCTTTCAACCCATGATGAAACTGATATCAAGATTGATTCTCAGCAATTTCAGCTGTCCTTTCCTAAAGAATATTCTTGCCCTGGCACCAATATAAATTCTATGCTTGGCCCTGATTTTGAAATCTGACATTCTGCATATTCAAAATTTAAAGTTTTCCAAACAAACTGAGAAATGTCACGACACTCATCCTGGATTTCCCACCCCTGTGGGTGAGCCATATGCACTATATGCTCTAGGACAACAATATAATTACTTGCATAATTATTGCTTTGAGTCTCATTTCCTATGTGACTGAATGAGATTACTGCTCCTTAATAATTCAGTCCCTGCTTTAGTGGCCTATTTATAATTTAGGAAGAGATGGATAAAGGGAATATAAGCTTGGGGCATGGGAAAAAGGGACTCCCACCTTCCAAGCACTGATATGAACAAAGTTGCCCTCCTATAGTATCTAACTTTGAAAATAATGGTCCAGAATTAAAAGAGAGTACATCAGTCATGCTTTACACCAAGGAAAACTGCATCACAAAAAAATGTTCTCAGTGCTATTTTATTTCAAGGCATCTTCAAACTTAAGCAGGATTAGCAATTTTCCTTTGCATGGTATCTATGTCTTTGAAAATATCTGCTTGTTTAAAATTTTTAAAGTTACATGTCTTTCTTTATAAAGTTTAGTATAGACTCTGTAAATGTATTTGATTTTCTGCTCACATTTTCATCAAGAAGATGGCTGTGAACTGGAAACAAGTAAAGACAAAGTAAGGAGAGCTGTAGGACTGATGAGGAATGACAAAGGTAACAGTTCTAATGGCAGTAATGGCTGGCATTAAACCATAAAATCTTTTTATTTTATATGTAAATCCTTTCAGGATCCACCTGATCCAGTGGTGGAAATCCAGAAAATAAAAGAACTTTATTCTCAATAGAATATCACAATATTGCAAAGAATGCCATGATGTTATTCATTCTTAAGAAAGGAAAGGATCACTTCTTTGGAGAAATCCACCGGAAAACATTTAGGATAGCTTGCTTATCCTTGCACCAATAACTGCCTTCCTCTCACTTCATAAGAAATGCTTGTTTGTACCTGTTTTAGCCATTTGGACTTGACCCAGTTGGACAAACTGGAGTCTTTTTTTTTCCCTTGGAACTTTAAGTTATACCAAAGAAATTTCAGATTCCATTTGAGTTGCTTTATGAAATACTGATATGATAATATCAATATCATGGCCAACTCCTGCCTGTCCTGTGTGGTAGATAAAGCAATTGTCCTAAGAAAACACAACAGAGAGATGGAGAGAGCACGCTGTGGGTTCCTAGTTATAGCAATTTTCTACTCTATCTCTTTCCTAAGATCCAGCTGGATTGACTAAGACACCCATTATTTTAATTACCCACTGATCTTTAAAAGTCAAACTGCCTTCTGTTATTTATGTTGAGAGGAATTCTAAGAAGTGATGAAATTTGAGAACATGATGTTAAGCAAAATAAGCCAAACTCAGAGAGTCAAGGGTAATTTGTTCCCTCTCAAATGTGAAAGCTAGAGAGAAAAAGGAGGGAAAAGAAAGTGTTGTATTGGAAATTTCATGAAAATAGAAGGGAGCGCAGTAGAATAGAGGAAGGAGATGGGGAGGAAGGAGTGTATTAGGGAACAATATTGACCAGATTGTAATGTTACAGTGTGTGCATGTACAAATATGTATTAGTGCGTTTCCACTATCATGAATAATTATAATATATGTATAAACTATGAATACATAAAAAAGAAATGATGAGTTATTTCTGCTCAGAGAATGAATAAGGATTTAAAACTGAGCAAAACTTTGAAATGTGATTGGATGATAATGAACTTAGCTACAAGTATTATGAGTGATAAAAGAGTATACTTTTAAAAAGCAGAAAGGAAAAAGTATGGGTGATTTTGGAAAAGTGGTTATTTTAGTGTAAAATTATATAGTGTGAAGTGGGGATAAAAAGAGAAAAATGAGAAAAATAAAGTTACAGTCAAATAGCTAAAGATTGTAAATTTGTTAAAAAATTTTTTTTTCTATCACTGATGACAGTTCACTAAAGTTTATGATAATGGGCAGGAAAAGAAGGAAAGAGGTGTGGGAGGAGAAGGGAAAGAAGAAAAGAAATTTCCCTTTTATAACTTTGCACAAATTATCTGCTTCCAAGTTTCATATTACTTCCTTCTTTTTTTCTACACTCATTTAAAATTGATCTCTATAATTTGGATCTTGGCAAATTGAATATAACTGAGAACAATTTTGGAAATGCAAATTGGAAGATGGATTTATAACTGTAATTCCACCATTATTTTTCTGTGTGGTAATAAGGTGCCTATTTAATACTAAGATCAGATTGTTTCACCTTTTATTATTTACTTAACTCTAATTTACAGATGACTGACTGCAAATCAGAAGAGAAAAGTCACCTGGCCAAGAAGTCTCAGTGGGAAATTTTAGAGCAGGTAAAAACTCACCTCAGTCAGGAGTAGGAAAAGAGGAATAGAGGGGCTACGATTTTATTTATATGTTAAAGATCAAAGATACAGGAGTTGAGAAGAGGAGGCAGATATGATGCAGAGGCACTGGCATGAGAGTGAGAAACTCTGGGTCCTCAACAGTCTTTGTCACTTACCAGTTCTGTGACTCAGAAAAGGAAAGGCTAATCTGTTGGGGTCTGGATCTCCTGTCTTAACAATGGAAATTCTTTTCTCTAGGTATTTCAAAGACTACTTAAAAATTAAATGGCTAAGTGGAAAAAAAATCTAATAGCCAAAGGTTCACAGTAGGATAGCCCCACAAATGTATTAGACAATAGAATCTGTGTATTGTGCAATAAAATTGAGAAACACCATTGAAAATAAGATGGGTTCAGCACATGGTGGTGAAAACCATGGTTGGATAATCCATGTAAAAATTTTAACATATTTAGTATCTTTTGCCTCACATATCTACACTGGATACTCCACCAGATATTTGGTCACTTAGTACCCATCTCAGTTATCAGATCTACTTCACTTTGGTGATATAGCAGTATTTGTGTTAAAATGACATTGTTTTACTTAATAATCACCTTCAAGGGCAAGAATGGAGATACTTGCAATTGTATGATATAGTATTATTATAGTCTTACAATTGTTACAATGTTATTTTAATATCATCAATAATTAATATTATCAATGTTATTAATAATAACATTGTAACAATTGTAAGACATACTTTAATAAAATATAAATTAAATTGAACTTATTTAATTGGGGATTAATAACATTAATATTAATAAAATTGAACAATTATAAGAATATACTATGATAAAATTGCAGATTAAAGAAATTTAATTTATAAAGTGAATTTTTAAAAGAAGCTTAGCAACAATAACTAATAATAACATTGTAACAATTTATAAATGAAACTTAATTATAGGTGTTTATATGCTGGTAAAAAATAGTATCTTCTGAGTTAGATACTATGCACAGTTTCAGGCATCCCCTGGAGGTCTTGGAATGTACCTCCATAGTAAATAATACACATAGGTTTTTCATCTGTGCTCTTTCAGATCTTCTCCTGAATTAGATTGCAAGCCCTTCATTTAACATATTTAGTATCTTTTTGGTCAATGAATATGTAAATAAACCTTTCCATGATGATGCTGGTTTCTACAAGGTGTTAATGGTATTTGAGATGAGTAGGTTTCCTCGGTAGCTTGTCTAATCTGAGTAATGGTGTTATCATAGGCTCTCTATGTTTACTGAGCAGAGTAGGCTGAGTATTTAATGAAGATTAAAGAAACAAGCAGGCTTATTTGGGTCAGGAAATAAACAATTTCTAAGTGGTTTCTTAGCAACCCACCTAAGTTCACACTGCTCTCTGAGGTCTAGTGGACTGCCGCAGGGTGTGCGTGCTTTGGGAAGATATAGGTTAGAATGTCAGAGCGTGTTTAGCTTTTGTTGAAAATCTCTATGTATCCTCCATGTGAAGCCAACAAATAAACAACCCATTCCTGCAACTCCGTACGTCCCTTTAGCTTATTTCTAAAGTTCCAGAAAAAGGTTTTAGATTTACAATAACTCTGTGCTTCTTCTATGTAAAGATTTTTGCACAAGGTATAAAAGATGATAGGAATCTTAAGTCCTCCAGGAGTGACAGTCTGTCCTTGTGTTGTCAGGCATAAGCGCACCTCCACTTTCTAATAAGGGCTAAATCTCATTCTATTCTTCCTTGTGTCTTGCTTTTTTGAGAAGCATCTTCTCAGGCATGAAGGAAGACTACCTTCCAAAGCCCAACCACTGCCCACCCCAAGTATCCCTGATACTCAGGATGAGTGTCACTTCCCACATGGCAGGGCCAGGGCTGCATAGGTCCCATTCATGAGGAGCTGGTCACTTAAACTCACCAACCTGCACTCCACAGTGGATTCTACAACATGCTGAATCTAAAATGACTGAGTCCACACTATGGCTTGAACCATATATGGTTACTTTACAACTTAGTGTGTCATTATTCCTATACTGTGGCCTACTGAAAATAGGCAGTGAGGTATTGATTTTTGTTTTCTTGCTGTATCCTGTAGGGTACTTATTAGTACCATAGTCAGTGACCTGACTCTCACTCGAAACTATAATCATATTTTGTATTTTGTTCTTAGTTCATAGTCATCACCAACTTTACTCTAACTTTACTGATAATTAGACTAAATTTTCATAGAGAAGGAAACATCATTTTAATTTCTGTACTTGAAGAAAGACAGGTAGTAGTAGTAGTTCAATAAATTTTCACTTTAAATTTCTTCCCAAGTATGCACTCAATCCACAGTGTGCTAGACTGAGTATTAAGATCCAGGGATATGGACTGGGGTTGTGGCTCAGCAGTAGAGCGCTCGCCTCACACGTAAAAGACCCTGGGTTCGATCCTCAGCACCACATAAAAATAAATGAATAAAATAAAGGTATTGTGTCCGACTACAACTAAAAGGGAAAAAAAATAAAATAAAACAGATCCAGGGGTACAAGTAAGAATGAGATAGCAGTGATTACAGGCTTTTCATGAAATCAGTCACACAGAACAGTGACACGGGGGATAGCATATGAAAGTCCCCTATTTGGAAAAATGAAAGAAACAATTCGTGCATGAATAAATGGATTCATGTACTTAACACACACACACACTCTTGAAGCTGAGTTCTTCATGTAAAAGATAATCTCCTCATGAAAGGCAGCTTAGCTGGGTAATTTTTTAGATCTTATTATTTGACTTCAATTTTCAGCATAGCTTTCTTGGTTTTTGTTTGTGGCTTCTTATGGCTTAACATAGCCACCTCCCATAAATACAAAGCACAGAGCCATGCAGAGCCTCAATTGCAGGTTTCTCTCCAGTGGCTGCCAATGCTGACTTTAATATGTCACCTGGACTGTGCTTACAGAAAGCCGCATCCTGAAAACCTTCACTCCGAGTTAAAGAAAAACCATATTGCTCATTTTTCACTATATGGCCAGTCTTTGTAAATACGTTTGATACTTGAATTTACAAAGTACTTGAGTGTTCTGTTTTAGGATGCCCAATATAAAGCAGTGAAGGAGCATATTGAGTTAGTGGTTGAGAGAATGGACTTTGGATGAAGCCTTCTTGGGTTCAAATGCTGTCCTTCCAACTTACACATTTTTAGGCAGGCAGGTTGCTCTACCCCTCTGTGACTCGGTTTCTCCATTCCTGCAGGTTTTTCTTCTGTTCCTCTATTCATTCTCTCCCATTCATGATTTCCCTCTTTCTTACCCTGGCTACCCCTTGATCATGACATGTACTGCGGTCTCACCCATGGGCTCTGCGAAGGTCCAATGAGTTAATGTTACAAGACAATTATTACAGTACCTGGCTCTGGTGTGGGCTATTAACTAAAACATTTAATGCTAGAATTCTTTTCCTGAGCCTTAATTGCTATATTTTTAAAACTCCCTTTGATTATTCTTAGACCTGCCATTAAATAGTGGATGTTCTTCAAATTCATTCCAGCATTTTTAAGAGTCAATTGTGTTTCAAGCTCTGTACTGGGAGCAATTTTATTTCAAGTTCTTTTCTTATTGACCACCCTTCAAACAGCTGTTAGGTTTTTAATCTAAATTTAAGGTATTCCCCAAAATGTTTTATATCTGCATTGATACTTAAGGCTCTTTATACTGATTCACTGTTCATAAAGTCAATAATTGCATGATAAAGGAGTTGATGTAGTTGTATCTTCTTGTATTACAGCAGTTTAAAAATATTAACAAGGGCTTAACAAAACATTTTTGAGTGGGCCCCTCCCTATAGAAGAGCTTTGGAGCTAATGCCCCTCTTTGGTTCCTGAAGTCCTCCTGAAGCCAGCGCAAGGAAAAGCCTGTCAGAGTGAATTCTCATGGTTGTCTATACTTCTTCTATAGCACACACCAAAGGCAAGACGCTGTCATTGTTCTCGATCCATGTTAGGCGCTTGCAATGCCAGTTGGTTTTTGAAGCCTTCTTGGGTTTGGCAGTTGACTTAGAATTTGACATGTAAAAGAATTTGACAGTATGCAACATGCTCAAACCTCACTCATACAGCCAGATTCCCTGTGAGAAATATGGTTACATATCTAGAAATTTTTAAAAAACAGAAAAAAATCAAAATCCAAGCCACAAAATCCATATATTTTACAGATGGCAGTGCCACAAGAGTTTCTTCTGGTCTAATGTAGATTTTTTGATCACATAATTTTAATATTTGAAGTTTTACAATGTATATACTCAAAATATAATGACTTATGTTTCCTATAATGACAAATATTTTAAACACATTTAGTTTTTGAAATATGAAAATATGAAAAAAATAGAATTTACTACAAAATATACTTGAGTTATTTGTTTATTATGTTTTTTGGGGGGTTTCTGATATCAATTTCTTGTGCCTCCTGAGAAAATTGGTTTAGAAGGTATTATTTCTAAAAAATACCAGAGAGCTTTCACCATGGAAGTTTATATGTATGTATAGGTTTACTTATTTATTATTGCAAATGGTTCTGGGATTTGGGAAAATTATTTATAAAACATAAAATGTTATAATATTTTCAACATCATATAGAGTGAATGAAATGTATCATCAAGTTTGTTCTTATACCATATTAACATCTCTCTAGATGAACATAACCCTGTATTTGGACATTTCATTTGAAATCCTTTCATAAGCAATAATGCTACATTGTGGCATGTCATATATCTTATGTGCACTTAATCATTTTCAATTAGGATGCAAAGTAAGTGTCTTTTAATCTGAAGCCACAACAAAATAAAACCTCAAAAAAAATATCAGCAAATATTTTATATTTTTTTAGGTATCAAGGCTAAATAAACCTAGAGGCTTAAAGCATTCAATGATCTTCATGTGTAATTTCTTTTACTTTGGCAAATTATATGGGACTTATAAAAAAAAAAACCTTGAAATACTCTCTTAGATATGAGTAAATATATTAAAATGAATATTCTCAACCCTCACAAAAATAAGTTGGTGAGATAATTAATTAGTTAGCCTGATTGAATCTTTCTATGATGTATACATAGATCCAAACTTCACAGTGTACCCCATAAATATACAGAAATATTATTTGTCAATTAAGTATACACAAATATTTAATTTAAAAGCTCACTTTAATTTTGTGATTATATCATATAGCATTGTGTCTATATTTCAGATTAAGAAATTACTCTTAAAATCATGAAAGAACATAATTTTCCTTTAGTCAAAAGCATAGTCAACACTTGACAACCCAAGATTATCAAGCCCTTATTCTTAAATTGTCCTCTGTATTTCTCTTCTCTTTCCCTGCTCTTTGAATACTATTTTTAGTATACACGCTTTACACTCCTTTTGCTAAATTTATTCGTACTTTTTCTATGACAGTAAATAAAATTTTTTCTTATTCAAATTTGGGGTCATTCATTGCTAGTGTATAAGTATGTTTCATATTTGTATATGAACTGAGCACCCTAAACTCTTGTTAAACCTTTATGTTAGCCTTAGTGAATTTTTGGCAGTTTACTTAGAATTTTACATGTAAAAGATAATGCAAGCCGAAAATGCTAATAAATTTGATTATTCTTTTTATCATGATGGTTTTTCTTTTTGAAGTTTTATTTTCTTTTAATTGACACATGACATTTATCCATATGTAGAAAGTACATTATGAGGACTCAGGAACCATAGAGGGGCATTAACTTCAAAGCTCTTATATAGGGAGGGGCCCACTCAAATCCTCTCTTCCATTTATTTTGAGATG
Source organism: Urocitellus parryii (assembly GCF_045843805.1). NCBI lineage: Eukaryota > Metazoa > Chordata > Mammalia > Rodentia > Sciuridae > Urocitellus > Urocitellus parryii. The sequence goes on from NC_135537.1 coordinate 79,603,235, forward strand.
TGCAGTACTGTTAACTATAGTCACAGTACTATATAATAAAAAATCAGAACCTATCTTCAACCTGTCATTTTGTCCTCATTCACCAACCTCTTCCTATTTCCCCTTTCTCTCTGAAGAGATTTTTATAAAATAACCTGCCTGTCTACGTCTTATTTTGCAGCATTAAAATGTGCAGTACACTACTTGTTTACATACCCTGTTTGTCTTAGCAATATAAGTTGCTTTACGTCATGAATAGTCACCAAATAACCATTATATGCTTGAATTAATCTATAATGTTTCACTGTTTGATGATTTAAAAACTGTAGTACTTTTCATATTTTAGAGTATATATGAAATAAATACAAATAACAAATATATAATTTTAGAATTAAACTACCCAGTTGCATGCAATCTAAATATGAAATTTGCTGCTCCATTGGACTTAATAGACAGCATTCAAATTAGTTTAGACTCAAAATTTTAACAAATTACTTGTAAGATGAAGCCCTCACAATTTAAACTGACTCTAAATATAGACAGAGAACAATCCACAGATCTAGGTGGTCATACCCAGCAGAGGCACATAGCTAGTCATTTAGTCAGGGTTGTGGATGTGCATGTCTGTCTGCACAGAGCAGAAGCTGGCACAGCAGCTCAGGCTAAAGCTTGAAGGAGCATGATGGAGCTGGAAGACAGAGAAGCTATTCCTTGACACCCAGCCTTGGGTACCAGGGAGGCTTCCTGCACAGGTGAGTTATCCCACCAGAGCTGGGAAATCACCGTCTTATTCTGCAAGTGATCGTTTCCACTCAGCTGAACATACCATTTCTGAGAATTGTATAATTTGCTTCAGATTTTATAACTTGTCATCTAAATGATCCAAGTTTTATCTTTAGTACATCTTGTCTTCATACACTTATTAGTTATTTTTTTAATATTTGTTTTTTAGTTGTAGTTGTCAAACCTTTATTTTATTTATTTATTTTTATGTAGTGCTGAGGATCGAACCCAGGACCTCGCACATGCTAGGTGAGCTCTCTACTACTGAGCCACAACCCCAGCCCCAGTACACTTATTAGTTATAAAACAAACAATGACAGAAATTTGGAAGAAAACTTTTTATATCATGGGCACATCCCAATCAATTACATGCCATCATATACAGAATAAATTCTAGAAACATGGTTTAAACATTTTAAATTTTGACTTCTCAATCTGAAGAAGCAAGACTACAAAAGTAAAACAAAGAGTCAACAAATATGGAAAAATATGCATGTTTGCAATATATAAGGATAATATATATTTATATGATACAGTTTGAATAGAAACATTTTAAGTGTCTTCATTCTGGCAAATGTGTTTATCATCTGAGCATAAAATAAACACTAATTAAAATCTAGTATGGTAATTTAGAGCAGGAATTTAGAAAATAGCACTTGGACTTTTTACCTTGAATACCTATCATTCTTGGAAATTAATTGGAGCTACCTGTCCTGACCTGCATAAACAGGCATCATAGTCTTTTATTCCAAAAGGCTTAGCTGGTTTCAGTAGAACACTATTATATGTTTAAACACTTTGCTTATGAAACATTGATTTATATCATTTTGTATCCCACTTTCTTCTATAACATAAGGGCAATGAGTATGATTATCATTCCTTTTTAAAAATTAGTTGACAAATAACAATTGTATGTATTTATGCAGTGTAATGTGATGTTTTGACACATGTATACATTGGGGAATGATAAAATTAGGCTAATTAACATATCCATCCCTCGCATACTTATTTTTTGGTACAAAAATAGCATTTAAAAGCCATTCCTTTAAAAATTTAGAATTGTGCATTACTATTAACTACAGATGCCTTGTTGTGAAATTGATCATCAGAACTTATTCCTCATGTCTAACTTTGTATCCTTTGACCAATAATCCCCCCTTTCCAACCTACCTCTTCTGCACCTAACAACCTACTCTGGTTACTACCACATTACTTTCTACTACCATGAGTTCAACTTACATAAGTTCCCATAATCATGGGAGATATGACATCTACTTCAAATCTAAAATATTGTTGTACAATTTTGAAATCTTGTTAACCATTACTGAGAGTTCCTCATCTTGTGCTTTCTGTACAGCACTGTCAGATTTGGGGATTCTAGGCCTTCTAATAAACATATAGTAGGATCTCATTATTTAACATGTATTTTCAGAATGGCAAATTATGTTGAGCATCTTTTCAAGTATTTATTTGCCATCTGTAATCTTTGGTGAGGTGACTGTTCAGAACATCGCCCATTATTTCACAGGGTTATTTTTATATTGTAGAGTTTTAAGAATTCATCGTATATTTTGTATGCAAATCAGTAATAGATTTTTTTTTATTTTCTTGCATTAGGCTTAATATGCTCCTTTCTTCTAGTTTCATAAAATGGAAACTAAGGATGCATATTTAAAATTTTTAAAAAATATTTTCAAATTTCTAAATATTATCTTTGTTGTCTCCATAAACTGATAAATTTAATTTTAATTTTAATTGTTCAAAATACTTTATAATATCTCCTTACACTTTTCTTTGATCCATGAGATTTTAAAGTCTTTTATTTCCAAATGTTTGATTGAGTCTCCAGTTATCTGTTAATATTTAATAGTTTATGTACTTTATGATTTTGTAGTCCTAAAACATATTTTGTTGATTTCTCTCCTTTTAAATCTTTAAAGTGACCAATCTTTAAAAATGTAAGAAGTAAACTCTATGGTGAACACTAAAAGTTTATGACCAATATATATAGCTAAAAAGCCAACAGAGGGGAGATCATGATTATAAGAACAACAATAAAAATAAATATTTTATCAATTCAACAAAATACATGTTAGGAGGAAAAAAGAAAGAAAAGGAGATGGTACAAATGGAAAACTAAATATACTAGTAAGTGTATTGAGTTTCATTAGATTAAATATCCATTTAAACTCTAAAAATAAAGTTAATACTACCTAATAATGCATAACAATAAAATTAATATTAAAATAAGATTATTCTTATTTACTATTCTCATTCTCTTCACTAGAGACATACCATAAGGATATCGAAACACTGTAAGAGGAGAACGAACTTTACCTTGAAAAATTAACTAATTGTAACTGTGCTAGTTTCAGAAAGACCAATATGAAAAAGCATCACAAAACAAAAACAGGACCATTTTATATCTATAAAAAGTCAATATAACAAAATATATTTAAAATATATTTTCTCAAAGTTTAATACCACCTCAGAAGTCTATAGAGCTAAACCTAACAGCATCAAAGGAAATACATAAGTCAGCAGCATCCTTGGGAATTTTAACTAATCTCGAATAATATAAGAAACAAAAATAATGTGGGTAGATATGATTACAGCAACATGATTGACAAACTTAAAAGAACACATCCATTTTGTAAAGATTTGTTATTTGTGAACTAGTATTTGTAATTTTGCACAGACATTTAAAATCAGTTATTCAGTTGCATTTTGCAGAATCCGCAATCTCTGGGTGGATGGAAGAATGCATGTGAATGGGAACAGGCTCAGAGGCTACAGTGCTAACCTGGGCCAGATGATGACAGCAGCCCAAGTGAAGGAATTACAGTGAGTGAAAAGAACAAGAGAGATACCAGGGATTTAGTGATGATGGATGACATATTTGTGATGGAAAGATCAAAGAATAATCATCAAGGTGATCCAATAAGGGTTTGGGTATAGAATGTGAGAAGTAAAAAAGGCTCATACACGACTCTTTTGCATCTGGCTTGAGCAAGTGGGTGAAAACAAAGCAGAAGAAAAATCACTCATTTGCATGGTTTTTTTGACATGAAATTTTTAATTACAGAGTTATTACAGATGGCTTGTATCTGTATTCCTATTTACTGTTCAGCTGGATTCGGCAAGTGTAAATGACTATTTATTCTCTACACATCTTCCTGAATTTTGGCTTCTGTGGAACAGACAGACAACCAAACCTCACACTTTTTCTAATAAGTACCATTTTCTCAGAAAATTTAGAAAGAATGAATATCCTATTTGAGTTAATTTCTGGAAGAAAGCTAAGTTTGGTTCACATGTTTTAGCTCTCTAAAGTTCATAGATATTCTTCTTACATTATTCTGTTAATAAGTAATGGATTAAAAAAGTAGAAAATATCAATGTAGTAGGTATCATAACTTAATGTCCCCAGTATAATTACTGTCAAATTTAAGAGAAAAAAACTATTTTTCTGAATTATACATCATTCAGAAGCCTGTAGCTCCCAGCATTTGCAATAAAAAATAAAATAAAAATAAAAATTAATCCTTGTAATTAATTAAATGTTTTTCTTAGATTACATATTTAAGGTTGCCCATCTTTCCATTGCTTATGTAAGCATCTTCTTCACTTTAGTCATTAAGGTTACCTAGACACTCACTGTCTTATTTTTAATGTCATTTTAAACTCAGTCATATTAAAACCTAAATTAAGCTAAGGATTTAAATTGGTAATATGTAATTTCAGAAAATGGCCTTTATATCCATGCAACATTTATGAATATTATATTGATATCACATTAAAATATTATACTCTATACTAAGAAAAAAACACTAAATAGACATTGTGAGTCTTGAGCAATTGAATTTACTCTATGATATATATATATATATATATATATATATATATATATTTTTTTTTTTTTTTAATGTGGAACTCCTTCTCTTACCTGAATTTATTTATTTATTTATTTATTTATTTATTTATTTATTTATTTATTCTCTTATGAATTTTTTTTGCATTACTATTCTTAATACACCTTTATACCACAATTTATCATATCTCTGTTTGTCTTACCTGAATTTTGTGATGGAAGAATGCCTAACACATTGCTGGAAATATAGTAAAATGTTGTTTATAATATTTCTTTTTACAAAGAGATTGAATTAAATGTCCAAACCAAAATGAAACCATAAAAATATATAAATATGACTATGAAGTGTATTGCCTTTAAGAAACATGTTTGTAACAAGAAATTTTTTTTTTAATTTTTAATATTTTTTTTTAGTTCTCGGCGGACACAACATCTTTGTTGGTATGTGGTGCTGAGGATCGAACCCGGGCCGCACGCATGCCAGGCGAGCGCGCTACCACTTGAGCCACATCCCCAGCCCCTGTAACAAGAAATTTAAAAAATATATAATTAAATTCAATCGAAATTAAATATCAGTAACAAAAGCAAAACACAAAGATTCATAATAATAAAGTTTTGGATAGTTGGCAATTGACAAATTATAAGACTTGATGCATCATGAAATATAGAAATTATTATTTTAAAGGCCCTAAAATAATACTGTTGTTGTGTTCCTATCTCTTTCTTCTCAGAAAGGGTCATCAGGTCTCCTCAGAATTAACTTTCAAGTATACACAATTCTCAGGAAGGGAAGTACCATTTTCAAACAGACCTGACTTAACTTGTTACTTATTGCTTTAAAGTAGAATTATAGAATATATAAGCAAAACAATAGTGCATATTTATATAAAACAAGCAAATTGTATCTTATGCCTGAGAAATATATGAAATCTTCAATATAAGTTTATTGGCAGTCTGTGAATAAAAAAAATGATAATTACTTTAAATGTAATTTATGTTTTGAAAATCAACATTTAGCTCTTACTTCAAAATGAGTATTTATAATAACCAATAAGTTATGTCTCTACTTGGCTATTGGGTGACAGAAAATTCTTGCATAAAATTGATATATGAACCACAATTATAATTATTCTATGTATCCATTCTTTCAACAAGTAATATAAATTGCCTACAGTGTGCCAGGCATTTTAAAGACTTTCCATGAATATGTCTGGAACAAATGAAAGTATAGTATTTTCATTAGACATATGCATAAAATCTTAAGAATATTCAATACATTTAGTCTAATTAACTGGATATTTTTTCCAAGTATTTAAATAGTGGTTCCTATAAACTATTTTCTTTGTGTGCTAATACTTAACTTTTTTTTTTTGCATTTTGGAGTTCTTATCAAATGTAAACTTAAGAACATTTCATTCATGGTGTGTCACTATTCCAAAATACCTGAGATGAAGAACTGAAGAAGGAAAAAAAATTATTTTGGTTCATAGTTTCAGAGGTGTCACTCCAGGGTCAGTTGGCTTTGTTGCTTTCAGCCAGAGGTGAGGCGTGACATCATACAGGAAGCCTGGGACAGCAGCTAGGAATGAGAGGGAGATGGAAAGGAAGAGACAGGAGGAGAGGGAGAAGACGAGGGCGGGAAGAAGAAGAAGAAGAAGAGAAAAGGAAGGAATAGGAGGAGGAGAGGGAGAAAGAGGAGACGGAAAAGTAGGAGGAGGAGGAGGAAAACAAGAGAGAATAAAGAAAGGGACAGCAATGAGAAATCGTCCCTAAGTGCATGCTGTCATTGATCTAGTTCCTCCAATGCTGCCCCAGCTGCCTACAGTTTGATCACCTCCCACCAGTCCACTCAATTTATTTATCAAGTAGGTTAATCCATCAATAAGGTTAGAACCTTCACGATCCAATCATTTACTAAAAGCCCCATATCTGAATGTTGCTGCACTGGGGACCAAGCCTTTGACACATGAGCCTTTGAGGTAACACTTCAGATTCAAACCATAAGATCTGGCAAATCATTTTCTATGCAACTGAAAATAAGCACCTCTTTCATCTTATCTTACCAAGAGTACACACTATCAGCGTGATATATGATCATCGATGTTGACTCCATCCCTTGACTGAGCTAGTGGTTTTTCAGGATTCTTCATGATAAAAACTTACTTCTTTTTTTTTTTCTTTTTCCATACTGTACAGTTTTGAAGAAGTCACTATGGACAGTCCACACCTGTGGAGAGTGGATAATTATTTTCCCATCTTAAGGGAATATAGAATGTCTACATAAATTATTTAGAATTCTTCTGTATATGATTATTGTCATATATATGTATATATTGTTGTTTGTGTATTTATATATGTACGTGCTCTAGGATATTCAGTTCATAATTTGGGTTATAATCCAAAGTATAAATCTGTAGCTTAATATTTTATTAGTTTGGACTTTGGGATCTCTTTTAGGAGGCTTCAGTTGCTCATGATTCAAGCAGTAAAAATACTGCTTCCCAAAGAGGTGGGTGACAGGGAAAATTTAATACCAAAATTCAATATCAGAATAAGACACAGAAATTTTAGTTTGTTTTGAACACAGGACAGGAAAGAATATTTAGGAAATCCATAATGTGATAATGTTGGGTTTCTGGTTCACAGAAGAAGGGAGGAATGACCCAGAAAAAAAAAGAGAGACAAAAATATACAAAAAAAAAAAAATTGTCCAGTGGTAAGACAGGCAATAGAAATGCAGCCTGAAGTTAAATGATCTGGAGACAGTGGAGTGAGGTAGTAGATGAAAAGTGTTCCATGTTTCTCATCTGGAGAACGGAGAGCTGGGGTCGGGAGCCATACTGAAGTGGTTTATCAGTGACTTTCCACCATGGGAGCCCAGAGCGTTCATAATGAGCGTTAGCCAGCTCTGACTGCAGGCGTCTACTATGAGAGGATGAGTCTTCCTGGTGAAGCACAACTGAGAAGCCATAGAAGTAATTGGACCCAGGGAGACCAAGGCCAGGGATCTGGAGTATAATGCAGCATGTTTTACCTTTGGTTTTTGGAGGCTGGTGGAATTAGCTGGAGGGAACTCAGAAGCTGGGCATTTGTGCTCAGGATATGATCATGGAAAGATATAATAACTTGGGAGGTAGAGTATGCAAGAGCAGTAGAGGGTTCTTTATTTTGTCCCAAGATTGGAATTCTCTAGACAGCCCTGAGATTCAGATTCTCAGCAGAGATGGCATCTGCCCAGCAATAGTGTGGGTGAAGTTATTCTCTCTAGAGCAAATACCTCATGATAAAGTTCCAAAGTTCAATCAAATCTAAACACCAATAATTCCAGTAGCTCAGGAGGCTGACGTAGGAGGATCTCAAGTTCAAAGCCAGCCTCAACAAATTAATGAGGTCCTCAGCAACTTAGTGAGTCCCTGTCACAACATGATAAATACATAAATAAAAATGGCTAGGGGTGTAGTTTTTCACTCCAGGGTTTACTCCCTGGTAAAACAAACAACAACAAAAATAAATAAATAAATAAATAAATAAACAAACTAAACTCCAGGGCCAGAGCTTCACATTTATAACCCTGACTCAGCCCCACCCTAGGAATGCATCAACCTGTTTTACATTGACAAAATTCTAATTGTCACTACTTCAATTCTGTCCTCCCTTACACTGGTCAGATGGGAACCTGAGAGCTATGACAACCAGCTCTGGTTCCAGGCCACTCCAGCTGACAGTTTTGTGCCATGCAAGGCAGACAAGTTAACAACCCCAAGCTCTTGCTTTCTATAGGGGATATGAGTTCAAAAAGAAACAAAAAGGAAAGTATGGCCAGGCAGTGAGAGTCCCTTCTTATCAACAGTGTGATTACCTCAGCAGACACATCCTTTTCATGTTTCATTAAGATTATTTATTTGTGTTTCTTCCCTTTTCTCCCTTGAAGTGTAAGCATGAAAATGTTTATGCTCTTGCTCTGCCAATTGTCTCCTGGAGAGACATATGTATGTTCATTTTTCCTCTTCTTTTTACTCAATTTTTTCTTTTTTTTTTCATTGTTTTCATTCCTTACCCATTTGTTATTTTGCTTTATTTGGACTTCAGAAGGTTATGGGGAAGATCTGCTCACCAGGTATGAAATATAAACTCTAAATGTGCACCTCCAATGACCTACCTCCCAGCACCACACACCACCTACCTTCAGTTACCACCCAGTTAATCTATACCAAGGGGTTAATTCTCTGATTGGATTTGAGCTCTCATAATCCCTTTAATTTACCTTTAGTACCACTTGAATTTTCTCACACATGAGCTTTTGGGGCACATGCCATATATTAACTGTAACAACTTTAAAAATTGATTTTTAAATTACTAATGAGATAAAATCTTATCTAAGGAATTAAGTATAAAAGTAATTTTAGGAGGTGAAAGACTATTGCAATAGAGAAACATTATGAAAAGAAAACAATGTGAACTCCTGGAAATGAAAGACACAATGAGTCAAATTAAAGGAAAAAAAAAAAAGAAGAATCACTTGCAAAAATTTCCAACAGATTAGATTGTGTAGAAAACAGCATTTCAGACCTCCAGAATGGATTGTATGGATCTTAAAACAAAAACCAGACATATGCTGTTTGCAAGAGATTTATCTTTTATGCAAAGATTATCCACGGAATGGAGATTAAAAAAACGGAAAAAGATATTCCATACAAATAGAATCCAAAACTAAGTCATCATTCATATCTGACAAAGTACATTTTAAGTAAAAATTAATTAACAGAGACAAGGGGGATATTATGGTTTAGATATGAGTTACTGCCCAAAAGCTCATTTATAAGACAAGGTAAGAAAGTACAGAGGTAAAATCATTAGATTATGAGAGGTATAACATGACTGGTGGACTAATTCCCTGATATGGATTAACTGGGCAATAAGTGTAGGCGGGCGGGTTGTGGCTGGAGGAAGGAGGTCACTGGAGATGTGCATTTATGTCCTGCATTTTGTCCCTCGGGGCCCAAGCTATTTATTGCAATTCTGACCATGGACTGAAACTCTAGAAACATGAAGCAAAATAAATTTTATCCTCTCTAAAGAGTTTTTGTCATGTATTTTGGTCCCTGTGATGAAAAGTAACTAGAGAAGGTCTGTGCATACTGTTAAATGGAACAATCCAACCAAAATGTACAGCAATAGTAAATATTCATACACCGAATATTTATGCTCCTAATTATATAAAACAAGCATTTCTTTACTTTTATTCCAAGATAACCAAGATAACTGTAATGATTAATACTTGGTGATTTTAATACACCTCTCTCAAGAAGAGTCACTACGAAAGTAGTACTAAGAGACAAGTTTATAGCATTTAGTACTACTTTCGGAGTTCCCCCAGAGATTTGAGTATTTTTTTAATCACCATGCTTGTTTGATTATAAGAAATTTTAATTTTCTCTCTCATTTATTCTCTGATACATTCCTAATGTAAAATGGTATTGTTCAATTTCCCTTTGTTTATATATGGTTACTGGAAGTTTTCTTCTGCGGAATTCTAATTTCAGCCTACTATGAACTGATAAGATGCATAAAATAATAATTTTTTTGGCATTTGCTGAGAATTGCTTTGTGTCCTAAAATATGGTCTACTTAGTGAAAAGCTCCATAAAAAAGTAAAAAAAAAGTATCAAATAAATAATCTAATACTGTATTACAAAGCCCCAGAAAAGCAGGAACAAATATTCCCAAACTATTAGAAGATACAAAATAAGATCAGAGCCAAAATTATTTGTATTTGTATTTTTTCTTGGGTGAACAGAGTTCTATGCCCACCACAGCCTTTTCTCTCTCCTTCCCAGGAAGGACAGAATAAAATGAAATAGAGAATTAAAAATGCAAAAGTAAAAGCAAAATGGTTCTTTGAAAAGATAAACAAGATTAATAAATCCTAAAAGAATGAGAGATAAGCTCCAAGTGAAGAAATTAGAGATGAAAAAGCAGATATCACCACAGATACTTCTGAAATTGAGAGGATCATTAGAAACTCTTCTGAAAACTTATATTTCATACATTGGAAAAATCTAGAAGATATAGGTAAACTTCTAGACACACACAGGTTCTACTCAAATTAAACCCAGATAATATAAAGCAACCAAACATATCAAGCCAATGAGACTGAAGAAGTGATTTAAAAAATACCCAATGGAGAAAAGCCCAAGAACAGATGGGTTCTCAGCTAAATTCTAACATACATTTAAAGAAAAACTAACACCAATCCTTCTAAAATATTTCCATAAAATAAAAGAGAACACTTTCAAATTCATTGAAATATCCCCAATGTACACAGATGCGAAAATCCTTAATAAAATACCAAGTGACTACATTCACAATAAGAAGATCATACGATAAGAAGATCACACACTATGATCAATTTGGGTTCTTACCAGAGTTGCAAGGTTGGTTCAATATATGTTAATCAATAAATTTAGTAAATCACATGAATAAAATTAAGGACAAAAATTACTTAATCGTCTCCAGAGATGCAACAAAACTCATCAACAAAATTGAGGCACCCATTCATTTAAAAAGTGAAGAAAGTAGCCTTATAAGAAACCTATCTCAACATCATAAAGGCTGTATACAACAGACGAAAAGTTAACATCATAATGAACTGAGAAAAACTGATAGTATGTCCTCTTAAATCAGGAAAAATAAAAGATGTTCACTCTCACAACACTATTCAATATAGCTCTTGAAACACTAGCCAGAGCAATCAAGAAAGAGAAAAAAATTAAAGGAACACAAATTGGAAAAGAAGAAATCAAACTACATCTATTTTCTGATGCTATAATCTTATACGTAGAGGACCCAAAAAACTCCACCAGATTTTTAGAGCAGACAATTTCTGTCATGGAGCAGTATACAAGATCAACATATATAAATTAATAAATTTCTTATACTCTATAAGTGAATCTTCTGAGAAAGAAAATTAATTCATAACAGCCTCAAAAAATAAAAACTTAAAATAAAACTAACTAAAAAATATAAAACAGTGAAGAAAGATTTTGAAGCCCTTAGAAGACCTACATTTCATAATTATACAAAGTGAATATTATCTAAATGACCATATTACTAAAAGCAGTCTATATTCAATGCAGTTTACATCAAAATATTGATGGCATTCTTCACAAGAACAAAAAAAAATCAATTCTAAATGTCATATGGAAAATAAAAGACACAGAACAGCCAAAGCAACACTAAGCCATATGAATGAGGCTGGATGCACCACAATATCTGATCTCAAATTATTCTACAGATATATGGTAAAAAAAAAAACGTAGAATTGTTATCATAACAAACATGAAGATCAACGTAGTAGACTAGAAGACACAGAGACAAACTCACATGAATAGTTATCTGATATTTGAGAAATATGTTAAAAATATATATTGAAAAAGGACAGCCTTTTTAAAAATGGTACAGGAAAACCTGGATATGTGTAAGTAGAAGAATTAAATGAGATATCTACTTCTCACCCTGAACTAAAATCTTTTCAAAGTAAGAATTAGATCAGAAACAATGACCCTTTTAACAGAAAACATAGGCTCAACACTCTGAGGGATGGATGGAAAAAGGAGACCAATGGGAGAGAAGTTGACAAAATTATGATATGTGGACATGCATATATACCAATGCATTCCAATTTTATATAGATTATATACCAAAGGAAGACCAAGAGAGTGGAGGAAGGGAATTAGGGAAGGAAGGAGGGAATACAAATGGGAAGTACTAGGAACTAAAATAGAACAATGTTATGCATATGTGAAGAATGAACTCTACAATTTATATATATATATATATATATATATATATATATATACAAATATATTTTTATAATATATTTTATATATTTATCATAGTATCATGTATGTACATATATATAGTATAATAAACACATTTGAATAGATAAAATTAACACCTAACATACACTTGGAATTTTCTGTTTTTAACAAATAACCTCCTTCTTTTGCTGCCAAAGAGTCTATCTTTCCTTTTAGTTGTAAAGATGCTTTGTGTTTAAGGTTCGTTTTTCATATTTTATATATTCATTGGAAAACTAGTAACATGTAGAAAATATTAGATAAGGAATTATTAAGCTCAATAGGATTTTGCAATTGAAGGATTCGATGTGAGTTACATAATAGACCTGAAAAAATTATTGCATTTTTAAAACAAGTTCATTGACTAAAATTTATTTAGCATAACTTCTCTCTTAAATCTTATATGTGTTGTGAATCACAGGGAATATACAGATAAGAATATACATTTTTAAAAAACAAATCTAAAATTTTCTAGAAGTAGTGTGAATATTAAAAGAGAGAATAAATGTTCAAGATGTTTCATGCTTTTGGCAGCCAAAATAAATGCAAGTACTGCTAGTACTACTTATTCTAAATATGGTTTCTATGATGACAAGTGGCATATTATAATTTGACTCAAGGGCTTTGATATTGCCTGAACCATGCTGGTTTCATCCACTGTACACTTCACTGGAATAGAAGACCATTACAAAACCCACATTAGAAGTTACCCTGAAGAAATTTCACTGTATGTACTTGTTTTACATTTTATAAGACTTCAAAGTATTACTCAGTACACATTCTGTTTGTCTTCCTTAATAATTCAGATCTGGTTTATAGCCATGTCCACATATAGTCATTGGTGAAAACTCTGATATTAGAAGAAGAAAGCTGTATTTTGGTAAATGATGGCAAAAGTGCAAATGGCGAAATAAAATAAGAATTCTGAGTTGAGCATTTTTGTTTCTTATGCAAAGCTAAAACAGAATTACAGACACATGTAATTCATAGGTAACTTGTACATAAGAAAAATTGAAAAGAAAAGAAATGTATATTTACATGATTTTTGTGCATTGCATATAACCTGAAATATAATTCACTTTAATTTGAAATCTTGAAATCACAGAGGACTTCAGCATTTCTTGATGCTAAATGGGACCATTTAAATAGTAGTTGGACACACAGTCTTGGGAGAAAATGAAAACTTGGGCATTCTTAGTTATTGTTATTAAAAGGCCCTGTATTGGTAATTTAAGGGTTCTATCTCAGACTAAAATTCTTCTTAATGACTTCAAGGTTATTGACTGTATTTTAAGAAAAACAGGGTTGGACAGAGCACAAGAATAACAAAACAAGACAAGCATATTCAACTTTTACAACAATGTCAACATTTGTTTTCAGTCAATAAGAAATAATTAGAGCTAGAGTCACTCTGCTGTCTCAAACTACTAAATAAAAGAAAATATATAAACTCACAGCACTAAAATATTGAATAACAGTCAAATAAAGGCAGTGATGCTTTAAAAAAAAACAAGAGAGAAACCTAAGCATCAAGTACTATAATTTTGTCTTCTTATAGCCTGATAAAGCTTACACATTTCTTACAGGGATGGAGATCCCAGAGAGTGGATTGAGGTTTCCATGAATAAGGAGCTAGAGGACCCCAAATGTAAGAAGTCTTCTGTAGGACAGAATACTGAAGAGGAGAGGGTTTCACAAAAACTGTGGAGATTTTTCTAGAATCCCCCTCACTGTTCACCTGAGTGCTAGTAACCTCATGCATGTAAAAAAGAAAAAAAAAAACTATCCAAGATAAAGAAAACTATGTGGAGTTCGCACAGACTGGCAGATGTCCCTGCAATTTGTAGGATGTTGAGTAGAATATTAAGAGTTTTGTCTTATTGCTAGGACAAACTAATACCACAATACTTCTCTGACCTTGTTTAATTAATGCTTGTGTTAGTCAGGGTTCTCTAGAGGAACAGGTTCTCAACAGGAAGAATGAAAATAAAAGGGGGATTTATTAGATGGGCTGACACAACCAGAAGCTGGTTAGTCCACAATGGCTGCCTGCAGGCTGGAGAGCTGGAGGAACCAGTAGCTGCACAGTCCAAGAAGCTGAAGCCTCAGAACAAGAGAGACCAATGGTTACACTATCGTGCTACCCTAGTATGAGTCTGAAGGCTTCTGGAGAGTCCCTGGAGAATCATTAGCAGAATCTGGTTTGGAAGAGTGAAGAAGCAAGAGTCTGATTTCCTCAGGTGATCACAGCAGCGACCAAGAACCCACTCAAGAAGACTGAAGCTTTTATCTGCTGTGGCTTTGTTGTTCTTCCAACTTTTATTCCCCCCAAGCTCCACCCTATTAGATGGTGCTGCCCACTCCAGTGCTTCAGTTTGCTACCACCTGCCAATCATTCCTAGACACAGCCTCATTGACACAACCAGAAGGTTTTTAATCATTGACATCTTTTCTTTTTTCTTCAAAGAACTACTTTATTTAGTTAGTTATTTAGTTATTTACCGTAGCACGTATTTTGACCTATTATACACAAATGGAATACAACTTCCGGTTCCTCTGGATGTACATGGTACAGATTCACTCCAGTAGTGTAATCATACATGTATATAGTATAATAATGTCTGTCTCATTCTACCATCCTTCTCGTCCCCACAGCCCCACCCCTCCCCTGACTCTCCTCTACACAAACCAAAATTCCTTCATTCTTCCCTATCCTCGCACCCGACTATGGATCATCATCCACTTATCAGAGAAAACATATGGCTTTTGGTTTTGGGGGATTGGCTTATTCCACTTAGCATGATATTCTCTAGTTCCATCCATTTATCTGAAAATCCCATAATTTCATTCTTCTTTAAGGATGAGTCATATTCATAAATATATATATATATATATATATATATATATATATATCTCACATTTTCTTTATCCACTTACCTGTTGAAGGGCATCTAGGTTGGTTCAAAACTTTAGCTATTGTGAATTGAGCTGCTATAAACATTGATGTGGCTGTGTCACTGTAGTATGCTGATTTTAAGTCCTTTGGTATAAACCGAAGAGTGGGATAGCTGGGTCAAATGGTTGATTCATTCCAAGTTTTCTGAAGAATCTTCATACTGCTTTCCATGGTGATTGTACCAATTTGCAGTTTCAAAGCTTATTCTCAGAAAAAAAAAAAAAGTCAATAACATGAGGAGAGAGCCTACAGAATGGGAAAACGATCTTTACCATATGCCCCTCAGATAGAGCACTTATCTCCAAGGTATATAAACAACTCAAAAACTTAACACTAAATCAACAAATAAGTCAGTCAATAATGGGCTAAGGAACTAAACAGACACTTCTTTAAAAAACGATATACGATCAAACAACAAATATATGAAAAAAAAGTTCAACATCTTTAGTAATTAGAGAAATGCAAATCAAAACTACTCTAAGATATCATCTCAACTCCAGTCAGAATGGCAATTATCAAGAATACAAGCAATAACAAGTATTGATGAAGATGTGGGGAGAAATGTACACTTATACATTGACATCACTTAATCCAATCAAGCTGACAATTCAATTTAACCATACCAATGCTTAAGATTCAAAAAATTATTTTTTTTCCAAAAAGTTTTAATACAATTAATTTTTATTTTAAAAAAGGTAAAATATAACAGGGATACAAAATATGCAACCAACAAGTAAAATTTATAGTATCTGACATCTAGTTAAAATATTGCATAGAACAGGATAATATTAGTGAAAATTGTGGAATAATAACTTTTAAAAATTCTTCTCTTCCATTCATAAAAACACTGAGAATTTAAAAAAGAAAAGAATCACTGTTTTCAGCTCTCTGGAAATTAACCAAAGTTTTATGGCAAACACAGGAGCATTTATAACAGCTTGCTTAGTCACAATAATGAGTGCAATTTGTGAAATTTTAATTTATTATGGCCACATTGCCCATTTTCCAGTTTTCTAGTAATCTTGAAAAATAATAGCCTGGATTCCTGGTGCAGCATGATCAACTTGGGAGGGAACAAAGGTAATCAGAATGACTGGAGCCCTTTCAATATTCTCAGTGCCTTACCCAAAATGGTGTTTATTTTATATACTATCTATCATCTATCATTTATCAAATATCCATTAATAGATCTCAATATATAATATATATATATATATATATATATATTTACATACCTAAAAAATGAATCATTCAAATATACAACTTCAAAATATGAAATTTCTGGGAGAAATATTTCTGAGACAAAATATTTGTGATCTTGGGCCACCAAAAAGTGTTTTCTAGATATAATAACAGAACCATGAATAAAAGAAAAAATCATATATCAAGCCTTATTAAAATTATGAATTTTGGGTCTTAACTTTATGTTAAGATAGTGAAAGAAAACCACCAACTAGAGAAATTCAGTATTGACACATAAGAGAAAGAACTTGCATTCAAAATATATGAAGAACTCCCCAAACTCAACACGTAGAAAAAAGCAATATAATTACTAAAAATAAATAAAATACTGACACCCTTCATTCAAAAATATGCCTTGTAAAAAAAATGCATGACAGTATGCTCAAAATCATTTTAGTCACTAGGGAAGGCAAATTAAAATCCCAATGAAATACCACAAAACACACTCTAGAATGTCTAAAATCACAGTTGTCATAAAGAGTGTTGTCAAGGATGAATATAAATACAAACCCTGCTGGTGGGAATGTAAAAATGGTACAACTATTTTTGAAAAAAAATGTATATGGCGATATCTTAAAATGTTCCTTAAGTATATACTGAGCCTATAACAATTCTTAAGGATTTACCAAAGAAAATTGTGTCATCTATGGACAAATATTTATATCAATTGATTTTTAATTAATAAAAATTTGAGAACAACCCAAATACCTATCAGTAGGTAAATGGACAAATTACTGTATATGAATACTATTAAATAATACTCAACAATAAGAAAGGATGATTCATTAAAAGTGTGGCCACATGGATTAACCTCAAAATAATTAAATTTAGAGAAATGAAACCAAAAAGAGAATACATACTATACTTTCTATATAAAATCATGGAAAACGAAAACAGGAAATACTGTTTTTAAAATGATATGATGTTCACTGTCATAAATATGATTTTATGAAATACATATGTCAAAACCTGTCCAATTGTACATCTGAAATGTGAAGTTCATCATATACCAAATAAACTTAATAAAATGTCTTAAGATTATACCTAAAAGAGGTTTTGTACCCAAATTACTTGTTCAGGGTAATGACCAAAAGCTCACCCAGTGGTAGACTACTAAGATATTGTTTGCTAGGGACTATCTTGTCCCTTGATGGCTGTCCTTATTTTAGATCACTTGCCATTGAAAAAGGAGATGACAGTTCATCACTGGGAAACCAAATGTTTGCATTGTTTTGATGACAAATAGTCCTGTTGTTTTTGTAGACAACAAATACAACCTGACACCAGTTTCTTAGGAAAATAAAGACATTGATGCTAAAATCCTGTGACTTGTCTCCTGACAGATACCAAGTTAATTCCCTAAGATAGTTGCATTTCTAGCAAAAAATAATACTCATATTTCTTTTTTCTATTTATTGTTTTTTAAATTGGTGCTTTATAGATAAGCAGAAAGGTGAAATTCACTGGTACATGCGTATATGTACATAAGTTGTTCAGTTTTGTTCCTCAGCTCCTCCTTTATCACCACTTCTTCTTTCCTGTATTCTATGGATCCCTTTTTTGTGGTCATAAGATCCCCTCTCCCTTTGTCCATTATTTTTATCTAGCTTCTGCCTCTCAGAGAAAATATTTGACCCTTGACTTTTTCAGTCTGGCTTATTTCACTCAGCATGATGTTCATTCACTTCCTTTCATTTACTGGCAAATGACATCATTTCATTCTTTATGACTCATTAAAACTCCATTGTGTATATATACCACATTTTCTTTATTCATTCATCTGTTGATACAAACCTGGATAGATTACATAATATGGCTAGCATGAATTGTGCTGATGTAAATATTGGTATCATGCACTATACCCTAAAGTGTGGTACACTTGAGAAAATGTTCTACTTGAAGCTGAGAAGGTAAATTTACTTCTTAATGAGTGAAATATTATACAAGTGTTTGTTAGATAAATTTAATTGATAGTTTATTTTAGTTTGGAAGAGTATTTAGTTTATGTCTGTATGACCTATCTAAATGGTGATGTGTAGAAAACGATTAGTATTAGTGTATTGTGGCCTACTTGATTCTCTATATTGAGTAGGGTTTGTTTCATGTACATAAGTGCACCAACATTGGAGGCATGTACATTTACAACCATTATATCGTGTTGCATGACTCCCTTAACCACTATGAAGTAAACTTCTTCATCTCTTCTGATTAATTTTTGCTTGAAACCTGCTTTGTTTGATTCTGATTAAGTTTTGCTTGAAATCTACTTTGTCTGATAGGAAATGAGCTTCTGCAGCCTGCATTGTTCTCTATTTGCATGATATACCTTTTTCCCATCCTTCATCCATTAGCCTGTGGATGTCTTTATCTGTAAGGTGAGTCTCTTATAAACAACATATTATTGGATCTTGTTTTTTTAATTCATTCTTCCAATCTATATCTTTTGATAGGATAATTTAGACAATTTACACTCAGTGTTTTTATAGACATGATTTTTATTTCCTGCCTTTTTGATTTATTTCTAATGCTTAATTCAGACTTGATTCCCTTTTAATTGACTTCTGGTGAGATTTAGAATTCTGATGATGGCTGTGAAATTTATTATTCATTCCTTCATGTGAAAAATTCCTATATTTATTATTCATTCCTTCATGTGAACAATTGCATTTGAGTATGTTGTGTAGTTTAATGTATATGAATCATTTTAGTCTCTGCTTATAATAAAAATTGTACTTCATCTTCAATTCTGAAAAGCAGTAGTTCTAGATATAACAATCTTGGTTGGCACCTACTGCTGCTGTCTTTCAGGGTCCAGTACATATTATGCATAGCCTCCCTGGCTTTTAGGGTCTGGAATAAGATATCAGTAGAAGTTCTACTTTGCTTACCTCTAAATGTGACCTGTCATTTTTCTCTTATAGTTTTTAGAATTATATCCTTGTTATTTATATTTGGCATGTAAATGTAATGTGCCTTGGAAGGGATCTGTTTGGATCTTTTCTATTTAAGCTTCTAAACACTATTTGAGCATCTAATATTTGGGTTTACATCTCATTTTGAGGTTGTGAAAATATTCTGATATTATTTCATTGAAAAGGTCATGCACTCATTTATATTTTGGTGCTTTGGTCTGTGCCAGTGATTCGTATATTTGATCTCTTATTGTTATTCCAGGTTTTTTGAATATTCTGATTATGGTCTCTTAACATCTTTTCTTTATTGTTGATCTTATTTTAAAGATTACATACTTTATCTCTGATCGCTGAGATTCTGTTTTCAATGTGTTTTAATTTCTTAGGGATGCTTTCAAAGGAATTTTTAGTTTGAGTTACTTAGTTTTCCCAGAATTTCTGTTTGGTGCTTTTTAAAACTCCTATCACTTTACTAAAATGTCCTGTCTTATATTTTCTCTCTTAGTTCATTCTTATATCTTATTTTAGTAAACTGAACATTTTAATTATTATAATTTTTTAAATTATTTTTCTGACATTTCCTCTACTTCAGTGTCAATGGGGCCAGTTGTGTTGTGAACTATTTGGTATGACTTGTTCCTTGCTTTTTCATATTATTAATACATCAGCCCATCCTCTGGGATAATTATCTCTTCGACTTTTATATAAGGGATTTTGCAGTGAGTATGTGTCCTGGGTTGAATATATGTCTTGGTTTTAATATTCTTACTCAAATCGCACTTGGTACTATTTCTAGTCTCTAATACCATGTCAAGAGAAGACACTAATAGCCAGTAATTATAGCCACTTCAGAACAATAGCTTATACTAATAAAATTTGCAGAAAAAAAATTAACAATGTTCTCCAGCATCCTCTAATCTGAGTGGTAAAATGGAGTGTCTGTATGCAGAGTTTCACTGTAGAGTTTTACTCCCTTCTTGAATAAATAGCTCTGATACTCTTGCTTTTCCTGGGAGTTTTCTGGGGATCAGGGGAGAAGAGCAGGATGCATCAGCCTATCTTCCAGCCCTTTTTAGACTTGAGGAGATGATACAGTGAGTACCAGATTTGTTCTGAACTAAATTGCTTTAAGCCACACACCCTTAACCCAATGTCAACCAGGCTCTTCATCCCAGAGCTCAGATTCCCTATTTTAAGCAAAAATGTTTGCTATTTTCAGTTTTGTAGGCCAAATTTTCTGGTGCTGAATTGCTGTTCTGATTCACTCTTGGGGAGCTCTTATGACAGTGTTCATTTCATTCCTCAAAGGGATAAACTACATGGATTAAAAAGATGCTAAAAATCGTGTTCATTAGGAACAAAGAAGTTGGGGTATGAAGGGGGAAAAATGTGTGGAATATTCAAAAGATGAAAGACTAGCGAGTGGAAGCAAGGTAATGCATGAAGCTCTAGAGAGGATGGAAGTAGAACAGTAGAAAAAAAAAGAACAAGATATTTAGCTACTAGAGGGAGAGCTAGTAGGGGAAGAGTAATAAAACAAGCTAACAAATAGAGCAGAACAACAACAACCTTCCCAATACCAAACAAACTAAAAGTAAATTGAAGTAATAAACCCCTCAAAAAAACAAACTGAAACAAAAATTATTACCTGTTAGAAAATCAGAACAAAAGATTAATAAAAGAAAAATGAAATGAAAGAATATAAAAATGATCCAGAAACATGTGTATGTTTATACACATGAACCATTCAGCAAATATACCCAGAACTAAAAATATTAATAAAAAAGAAAAAAAATTAATTAAAAATATTTAAATATTTTCATTGATAAAACTGAAGCTGAGTACTTACATTCTAGTCCAGACTATCCTTATGTCTTTTACTTCTTAGGCTATGTAACTTCAAGAGGAAGCCCAGACTTGGTGGTGTTAAACTCAACCTTCTTTGTGACTTTTGCTATTCTATCTCCTAGAGTGGATTGGAGACATAGCTATGGAAGTGGTTCTCAGTTTCTCTGCTTGCCAGTGCCGGGGATTGAACTGGAGGTACCACCTATTGAGTTTTTTTTTCTTGGACATCTTAGATCCCTGATCTAAGTGGTGTGGAGAACTATTAGAGAAGTTCCAGCTGCTAGAGTTAAACTCTCAACACAACTTTGTACCTTTTGGAGGGGAGCTCATACCCCAGAGTGTTTACAACCTTGTACCCATGGTGAGTAGATGTTGACCTCAACTGGGCTTCTGGAATTCAAGCACTTCCCAGAGTTCCAGTCCTAGGATAGGGAGACACCCTTCCCTGGATGCAGGGTGCACGGCAGGTTTCCTGTAGTCTACCCATCACCAAATATCCATTTTCAAGTCTCCTTCCCTGAATGCAACTATACCCACCTGATTAATTTCCCTCACTGGCCTTTTGTGCCATGGAGCTCAAAAGAATATTGTGTTACACTCTCCTGCCCCCAGAAAAATAAAACCTGCCTCACCAATTTCCCTGATCCTTTTCCACTGGTCATTCACATCACAGGGACAAAGGGAGAGAGGTGGTGTTCTCCTCTGTACCTGTCTTGAATCCTTCTGCATCCACTCTTCTCTATAACTGTTTTGGAATTGTGATTTGCCCTGTGCACTTTAGGTCATGAAGTAAGTATTGGCTGAGACAGAGTGGAAGTATTTGCTAAGTACTCTCAAAAGTTGACATAGACAAGATTGGACATAAACTCTTCTAGCCAGATCGCCCACCTTGTTTTTCACATAGGAGTTGAGAAATGTGGAGCACATTTTGTGTGCCAATTTTTTCCCTATGTTTCTCTTTTGCTTTTACTTTGCCCCTCCCTTTCAAGTGGCATAGCACCATGGCCACTGCTGACTCAGGAGTATTTCCTTATAGCCTCTGTTCACTACACCAGAATTTCTGGAGCTTCTCTGAATGGCTGACAAATAATGTTTTAAGCCACATTCCTGTCCTTCCATTTGCAAACAGCAAAGCAACCTGAAGTGTCTCCTTACTTGACTTTATCTTATTGCAATCCCTACTCATATTTCTTTATTGTCCTCACAGATTTTCATCAGGACCCACTATTTCCATTATTTATTATACCAATTACTGCACAGAACTTAAAATAACAGCTGTTTTTGCTGTGTTCTTACACATTGTGGTCGAATTGTAGTACATGTTTTTGTTGTTTGACTGCTATTAAGCCATGTCTTTAAAATAGCATTGATTTAAATGATCTCTTGCTATATTAACCTCTGAAATATGCATAGCACAGGATGAACTCTCACATTAAGACTTATCCTAAGGGATATGAATAATAAATATTTTGTTTCCAGTAGGATAAATGTGTTGTTAAGAGGCTCTGACAAAATGACATGAAGCATTAACACATTATAAAAAATTACTATAGGAAATTACATTTTGTTTTCATAATCTATGAAATGAACAATGCATGAAATGTTAGACACTTTAAAAATATGTGAAATCAGGAAATGGTTGTCAATAATGATTATCTCTCGGTTTTATTTTGCCCCCTTTATCTCATTAACTTGCTTGGTTATTAATCTGATATTTTTAAAGTCTCATAACAAATGTTAATGAACTGTTTATGATTTTCTCATCAGAAAACAGCAAAATATGAAATATTTATACTATCACACAGGATATGGCAGGTAATGGTCAATTATCATAATCAGTTGTAGCTCTTATGCTAGGTAATTTTACTAAAGAAGATTGGCAGAGTCTCACATTTTGACATGCAGTTATTAGTCCAGAATAACTATTCATTATTTTTCTTACTAATAGACCAGGAGAATCAATCAATCAGTCTAACATGAAATAGACATAGAATGGAGAATCTATGTTAAATCCTTTGCTCTCCCTCACAATATATTCTCAAAAGCCAGAGTTACCTGGAATTCAAAGAATAGCTTATTGGTTCCTTGCATAATGTTAATTGCAATTTAACAATTACTTGGGCTGTCTTGGTTAGACCAACATATAGAGTCTTGTGAGAAATAACCACCACAAAGATCTACAGGGCACATCCGTGATATTTTAGGGCTTCTGCCATGATCTGAGACCTGCCAGATCTCTGTATTAGTTATTGATTGCTGTATAGCAAATTGTTCAGTAGTATAAAATAGTTTTGTTAGTTAGCTTTATGTCACGGTGACCAAAATACCTGAAAGGAACAATTTAGAAGAGGAAATTCTAATTTTGGCTCATGGTTTCAGAGGTTCAGACAATGGTTCTTTTCTCCTCCATCTGAGTCCAAGATGGAGGAAGAACATCATTGTGAAATGGTGCAGTGGAGGAACATGGCTCAACATATGCCGGCCAGGAAGGAGAGAGAGAGAGAGAGAGAGAGAGAGAGAGAGAGAGAGAGAGAGAGCGAGCAGGAGGAAGTGGCTTCAGGGACCGTGAACATTTCCAGAGCACAATCCCAGTGACTACTTCCTCCAGCCAAACCCCACCTGCCGATTAACACCTAGGTAGTCCATCCAAACTAGGATGGACTGATTATGGTACAGCTCTCACAATCCGATCATTTCACCCCTGAATATTCCTGCATTAGCACAAGAGCTTTGGGGGAATGTCATATTCAAACCATACCTGTAGTGAATATCATCTTTTAGAGTCTGAGAGGATCAGGAGTCTAAGAGTCACTTGCCTACTTTGTTTAGTTTCATGCTGTGCCTTCAGGTTGTTATTCAGTTATCATCTTAGACTTCTGTTATCTGAAGGCCTGGCTGGGTGAAGATCAACTTCCAGGCAGACTCACATGGCTGATGGCTGGAGGTCTTGGGATCTTACCACGGACTCCTCTGAAGATTTCCTGAATATCTCATGAACAGAAGCTTTCTGTTCAGGGCTGCTAAAATTATTTTTTTTCTTTTGAAAAGAAAAGCATCAAAAATTTAATTAATATATTTTTCAAACCATACCCTCCAAGGTGTTTCAACATGTACTTCAACCATTGATAGTCACAACCTTTGGTAGCTCCATGAGTTTTGGAGGCAGCATATTCTCCATGTCCAGGTGTTTCTCTGACTCATTTGTTGGAAATATGAAAGTGCTATTTTTTTGAAATTTTTTTTTATACCGGAGATTAAACTCAGAGATGCCTAACCATGGAACCACATCTCCAGCCTTTTTTATATTTTATTTAGAAACAGGGTGTCACCAAGTTGCTGGCTTTGAACTTGGATCCTCCTTCCTCAGCTTTCTGAGCTGCTGAGATTACATGTGTCACTGCACCCGAGGAAGTCCTGGGTTTGAGTGGAGCCTAAAGCAAGAAAAATGTTAACAGTAGGTCTAGTTTATTCTCTGCAAATCATCTCTGCAAATCGTGTCACATGGTACAGAAATCCCCTGGCACTAAATAAATTTTAGATTTTAGGGAAAAAGATCATCTGTAGTCTCTGGCAAGTATAAAATGAAAGAGTCACTGTACAATCCTCAGCTTGCAGAGTAAGTCCATGTCACCTGCAACAAAGACCCAACACTTTGAGAATCAGTCCCTGGCATGAAACCATCCAGAGAAATTTAAAGCATCTGAACAGAGCATATCAAGGGCCCACGAGGCTATTACTATCCATCATTACCACAGCACTCTCAAACATGCTAGGATATTCTGTCAGGTAACAGAGCATCCACTGACTGCAAGATAGAAGTGAGTATAAGAGTGGGCTCACCTGGTCCAAGGGAAGTCCTAAACTTCAGAAGCAGGTAATTCATGCTTCTATCCACTGACCATTTTTGTCTTAATGGTTCTCTATCAATTCATACCTCTAGTTTCATGAGGAATTCCTGACAACCAGACAAAGAAAAGAAAACAGTTCACACATGGGTCAGCTCAGCATGTTTATGCAGGTAAAAGTGGATTGCCCTGGCCCTACTTGGAGTGTCCTATGAGACCTTAATGAAGGGAAGTTCTCTAATAGGCAGGCAAATATAATCCAAAGCAGGTATATATATATATATATATATATATATATATATATATATATATATATATTTTTTTTTTTTTAATAGCGGTGCATATACTTAACCAGGCAAGTACATGCATCTACCAATAAGTTGGCATAAATTGTGAAAATATTTTTGAATGCTAATATTTTTGAATTTTTCCAGGAAACATCTACTACAACACTAAAAACCAAGTAGGCAAAAAGAATTGGTCAGCAGATATGATACACCTATGCTTTCAAATGGGCTCATGCACACAGCTGGCTATGGTGGTAGAGGGACAGGCTGTCCCGGACCATACCATCAATGTATTCCCTTTCATTAATGCTCTTGTGGCCATGACATTGCTGCCATGTCATCAAGAAGAAAAAGTTCTTCAATGTGCCATTCTTCTAAGAGAATGGTTATTTGGTAATAAGTTGATATTTTTGTACATATATTCAGGTAACAATAACCAAAAAATGAAAGCAACTCAAATGTCCATTGGAAGGTGAATGGATAATATATATATATATATATATATATATATATATATATATATACATACAATAAAATACTAATCAACTTTAAAGGCATGGAAATTCTGACCCAAGTTACAACAAAGATGAACACAGAGGATAAGTTAACTTATTCTAACCAGAATAGGTCAATTACAACAAAACAAATCCTGATAAATAGTCCATTCAGATTATTAATCCATGAAATGAATTAATCGAATGAGAAAGTTAAAGCTCTCACAATCGAATCATTTTGCCTCTGAGCTTTCTTGCATGGCTCAACACATAAGCTTTTCTGGGGACATTATAGATTCAAATGACATCATGCAGTGACCCAGGCAGTTGTTTTCCAGGGATAAGAGCCTCAGTTTACCAGACTGATTGCTGTACTTGTCTAAGTCACAGTTACAGCTAACCCTAGGATTACCAAGAGATGCGTTGCTAGCATTCCTGGCAGCCCAAGCAGTTCACCATAAAAG
This sequence comes from Urocitellus parryii, assembly GCF_045843805.1. Classification (NCBI taxonomy): domain Eukaryota; kingdom Metazoa; phylum Chordata; class Mammalia; order Rodentia; family Sciuridae; genus Urocitellus; species Urocitellus parryii. The sequence continues at coordinate 79,629,775 of NC_135537.1, forward strand.
CCTTCAGTTCACTATAAAAGTCACTAATTCCACTTATATGATGTGTCTAGAGTAGTCGACTCATGGAAACAAAGTAAAGTGGAGGTTACCAAAGCTTGGAAAAGAAATGAAGAACTGTCTAAAGTGTATGAGATTTCAGTTTTGCAATATAAAAAGTTCTGAACGTTGGTTACACAACGGTGTGAATTGAATGTACTTAATGCCACTGAAGTGTACACTTTAAAACGGCTATTATGGTAAATTTTATAAAATGTATATGTTCCCATAATTTAAAAAAGACATGTCCCAACTAGATTCGGTATATATTTATTCCACAATCTGCTGCTTTTCTGGTTTTCCAAATATAAGTCATTGCCATTTACCAGTGATCCACACAGAAAATCCGGTGCTAACCTAAAATTCTCCTTTTGCCTCATTCTCTCTGCCAGATAAATTACCAAGCCTTTCTGAATTGTACTTTAAACATCTCTGTATGGGCCACACTCTGTCATTCTCTTTTATTGTTATTCCTATAAACTCTTACCCATAGTCGTTGCTGGTAACTAACCTATTTTTCTAAAATCGAGAGGCAAACAAGCAATTTCTATCAAAAGACTTTGATAGTTTCCAATTGGCTGCTCCTATTTAGTATAGAAAATAAGATGCCCCATGATCTTGTCTGTTCCTTTTCGAGTTTCTTGTTCATATTTCTTAGACCATTTTTCATGCAATCCACTGCAACTAAAATAACCCATTTGTAGTTCCAAAAAACACATTTGTTTTATGCCTTTGTGACTTTTATTTATGTTGCCCTTTCTGCAACAGAAATGCTCCTCCCCATCCTGTTGGTAGGGATTCTTAATGTTTGTCTTCACATGCTAGAATTCTAGCAATGCATCTCTTGGTATTCCCAGAGTCGGCTGTAACTTTGACTTAGACAAGTACAGCAATCAGTCTGGTAAACTGAGGCTTGTACCCGTGGAAGACAAGTGCCTGGGTCACTGCATGATGTAACTTGAATCTCTAATGTCCCCAGAAGAGCTTATGTGTTGAGCCACGCAGGAATGTTCACAGGTGAAATGATTCGATTGTGAGAGCTTTAACTTTCTCATTCGATTAATTCATTTCATGGATTAATAATCTGAATGGACTATTTGTCAGTACATGTAGGCCACTGGGATGTGGCTGGACGAAGTAGGTGAGGGGAGACTTTAGGATAGTATCTTGTCCCTGGCTCCTTGCGTGCACCCCTCCCCCCACTTTCTCTGCTTCCCAGCTGCTAAGAACTGAGCAGTTTTCCTGGGCCACACCCTTCTACCATGAGTTTCTGCCTCACCTCAAGCCCAGAGCAATGAGTTGGCTAACCATGGACTTAAACCTCTGAAACCATGGGCCCAAAATAAAATTTTCTTTCTTTAAATTGCTCAGATTTTGGTTACAGGGACGAAAACGGACTAACATAGCAGAGAATAAAAGTATCCTGGAGGAAAACAGGGCTGGCTGAGAGGATCCACATTCATGAAGGGTGGCGGAGGACGGTAATGGAAACTGCTGTAACTGAGGAAAAAGCTAAATCAACCTAACTCCATTTGCCTTTAGTTGATTATAAAAGCCACCAATTTGGGAGTTTGCACAGTCAGCAATATATTATTACTTTTCTACAAGCTTTGCTAAAGTTGACATTCCTGTCTGAAGCCACCTACCAGGGTAAAACTATTCTTCTATGCAAAGTGCCTTCACTGTCTTCCCCTGTTCTCCAGTGAAGGGTGTCTTTTGAATTTTAACGATTAACAAGGCTATCTGTTCCTAGGAAAAGGAACTAAAAAAAAAATGAGTCATAAGACTCTCTAATCAGTATCTCTTCTTTAGATTCAGGGAATATGGTCCTCTTTAAATAACAACAGCTCATGCATGAGAAAATCTGATCACCCAAGTTCTGTTACTATCCTGCTGCCCACTATATGCTATGCCTCCCCCCAAAAAATTCCTGTATAAACCTGTACCTGTGGCCCCCTAAGATGAACTCTGTTGGTAATAGCCTTCTTTGGCTTGCTAACTTTCTACATAAATCTTTTTCTTTGCTCCAATAACTTGTCCTCGAGTCACTGGATTGTTAAAGGGCAAGTAACTAACAACTCTGGGTTCAGTAACAGTTATGTCTGGGTATCTAAGGGGGACTGGTACCAGGACTCCTTGTGGATATCAAGATATGCCATGTTCAAGTCCCTTCTATAAAAGGGTGCAGCATTTGTGCATAACCTATGCCCATTCTCCTGTATACTTTAAATGATCTGTAGGTTGCTTATAACACTTACTATAATGTAATGCTGTGTAAGTAGTTCTTATACTGCATGGTTCAAGGCAGATGACAAGGAAATAAAGTCTGTTACTGTCCTAGTTCAATATGGGTACAACTTGTTCCAAATATTCTTACCTGCAGTTGGTAGACCCTGTGAATGTGGAATGCACAGAAGACTAACTGCATCATTTATTACAGTGCTTGCTGAGATAAGGAAAGCCAATGTAGAATGTGTGCTAGAGGGAAGTGATGAATCTAAGTTATAGTCTTGGGATGAACTAGCTGTAGTGGCTTCAGTTTCCCTTCCAACCTTCCTCTAGTGAGTTCTCTGAGATTTTTTTATAACCACAGAATCATTAGTGTGCTACACTTAGATAGAGTGAACCTATTATGAGAAACAAATGGATCTGAGAAATTTGTAGACAAACACAGAAAATATTGTCAGTGTTCTATTCACATTTTCTCAACTCCTCAGTGTACAATTCCACAACTTCTGTCAATAATGGCTTAGACCGACACAATTTTCTAAGGAAAATTCTCCATTCCTGGGAGGACCTCCCACTCTGTGTACCTTAAGATTTTCACAAACCCTACAGTTCCCTGATCGACACTCAGACCTTGCAGCATCCTCAAAGAATGGGTACTTCAGTACAAAGTCTGACTCATTTTTCTCAGGCTGGAATTTCTGCATTACAGTATAATGCTCCCAACAGCCTCCTCCATCCACCCCAACCCTCGATTAGGCCAAGGCTAGATTTCACTGACAAAATATCCTTTTTTGGTCATTGCTCTTTTTCATTCTGCTTCCCTCACTCCATCCAAAGCCCTCTAAATAGGTCCAACTTCTAGAGAAAACTGGATGTAAAAAATGGCTTTCAAGGAAATTGAGTTTGATTTTTTTTTTTACTTCTATCAAAGGATCCCACAGGATGATGTTTTCAGGAGCATAAAGGCAGTATGGGAGGGGGAAAGAATTTTAATGTCATTCCTAACGAATTTGCTTTAAGCAGGATCTATGATGACTGGAAGAATATAGTTACATGTTGTTTGACAGTAGGGATACACTTTGAAAGAGGTGTAGTCATGCAAGTTTGTGATTGTGGGATTATGACAGAGTGTATCTAAAAAACCTATATACATGGCTGGGGATGTGGCTCAGCGGTAGAGCGCTCGCCTGGCATGCGTGCAGCCTGGGTTCGATCCTCAGCACCACATACAAACAAAGATGTTGTATGCCGCAGCCCAGCTAGCTGGGCAAAATAACCTGGAGGTGACGAACAACTTGTGTACATTGATACAGCAGGAGTGGAAGCCGTTTATTGTAGGACAACAGAGGTATTTATACATTCCACACAGCTTATCTTAATTAACATAAACTAGATACAGCAGTCAACCAATAAGGAATCTCCACACTTAATGGCTTGCTGGCGTTACTTCACACACCACTCCCTCTGGCAAAATGCCAGTCGCCATCTTGACTTGTTTACAGACCCTAACAATTGTGTCCACTGAAAAAACTAAAAAATAAATATTAAAATTTAAAAAAAAAAAAACTATATACAGGTCAATGCCCTGATGCAGTCGAGAGAGGAGGTAAACTAGGTGCATGAGGCTGCTACCAATATAGCACAAGGAGCTTCTTAACAGTAAATTCTTTAAATAAGTAGGATATATAATATAATGATAATGATGAAAATGTATAACATAGAATGTACAAAGCCACCAACGTCATTGTTTGTTACGTTTATCATAATTTTCAAGTGCTATACACTGTACTTAATTATATGTGATGTCCTTTTATATGACTGTCAGCACAACGGGCTTGTTCACAGCATCACCACAAGCTTTGGTGCATTACTCTGTGCTACATTACTGGGGACATGATGTCACCAGGCAGCAAGAATTTATCAGCTTCATTATAATCTTATGTAGTCATATATGCAATCTGCTGTTGACCAAAATGTCATTGTACAGCACATAACTGTGTTCCATATTGAACGAGATAATGTAAAACACTTGACTGTGGGGGCTAAGTTCATTATTTGGCCTTTTAAAGTTTTGCAGAGGTTACATTAACTCAGCAGTAACATACCTTTATACTTTACAGTATTTAATTTTTTTTATAAGTCATCCTTTTCTGAACCTCTTCCTAACTTACATGTATGCCCTTCAAGACTGAGCCCGAAGGCCACTGTCACCACAAAACTCTTAGTGAACTCTTGAGTTGGACTTTTTTCTTTTCCTGCTATAAGCTGTTGTGGCACTTTATATGCAACTAGTTTTAGCTCCTTCATATGTTCTAGATATTAAAATAAATGACTTCCCTCTGCCTATCAAGCAATATGTCAATAGAGAGCAGCATCTCTGTCTGTCCAGTGTTTGGACTTCCTCCCAGAATCTAACCAAAGTGCCTCCAACCATAAATGATGGTGGGGGTTGTCAGAAACATGCAGATAGAATTCTTATACTGATGGGATATTGTCAGAATGTACAGGCTGTTTTTCAAACTCTGTAAAGACATTATTTTAAGAATGCACTTGTATGATTGCCTGAGCAAATGGGAGGGGAGAAAAGAGAAAGAAAAAATAAATAAAATAAGAAACTACCCAGACATTGGCTTTATGTCAAGGGCTTACACAGACTGAACATTTAATTCTCATAACACCCTTAATAGACAAGAATTACTCATTCAATTTTACAAAGCCAGAAATCTAATTTAGAACTGCAAAGTAACTTGGATGTGATTACTTAGAGGATGAGCCAGAATTCAAGAGGAATGATTTCAAAGTATACTCTTTCCACTAAATCTTTCTCCCTATTGAGATCCAAATAACCTAAAATTCTCTGAAATTACTTTAGAGATGAATTTCTTCCATGAAAACATTATTTAAAGAATTTATATAAACATTGAACACTGTAAGTGTGCCTAAATTTCTGTGAAAGATGCTGTCAGAGAAGCTGACAGCAAATCTTCAGTCAAAATTCTCCTTCTCAAAAATCACTTCACTTTCCACACTAAAAAGAAATTAAATCCTTTGCTTAGGAATGAACGTATCAAGTTCTGTGAGTCTATCATTCACCATCCAACCTCTCTGCAAAAAAAAAAAATTGCTATTTTAACATCATCAAACTTTTAGATAGAACAATATTTAAGATTTTAAGGTTATTAATTTGACAGTCATAATTTAAATCCTTTGGAAGAGAATTATTATGTACTGAATTTAGGAATGCCCAGCTCTGATTTCTGGGATCTATCCTAGAAAAATGTCATTTTGTTCAATGTTGGCCTAGGAGCAGTCTAGCCACCAACCTCAACAATCTTATATTATGAGTGACTATCCTCTTGATAGGCCACAGCTCCTGATACTGTGCTAACAGTAAGGCCCTCTGCATCCTCAGAAGAGAGAAGTTAGTGTTATGAATTAATATATAAGACAAATTTTCCTACCAGACCAGACGGAAGGAAATCACAGAGTATATTTTATGAGAAAAATAAAAGAAGAGTGACTTTGTTCACTCTTACAATGTGAAACAAAACTCATGCAAGCTTGAGCAGATCTTGTTGCTTACTTCACACTCTACCCTTCAGGCACCCATGAACTTATGTAATCTCAGAGAGAAAGAACAAAAAATGTACATAGCTTTTTTCAAGAAATGATGCCATGCTTCTTGTGCAAATTGTATTTTAATGTTCTTCAATGATGATAAAGAAACAATCAGCCCCCCTTTTAGATGTCTCCTGCAAACATAAGAACATCAAATTGGCAGATGCCTGCAATGTTCAATAAAGAAGCCAAGACTTTGTAAATATGTGAGACATTTTGGGAGGAAAAAAGGAGAAGTTAGAGAAAAATAAAAGGATGAGTTTCCAGGGATGCTCCTGATCAGAAGAAGACCAGGGAGGAGGGAAGCAAACACTTACTATGCTCACAGGGGGGTGCTCTAATTGCTTTTTTAGCACTAAAGACAAACTGCAGAGAATCCAATTCAACAAATGTATATGGAATATCTTCCAAGTACTGAGCAGTATGCAAGGCAATGGGGGTCCAACAATAAACAAAATGCAATTGCTCTCTTTGAGGAGGTAACATCAACTTGCATAGATTCTTATGTGCAATGGAAACTCATAAAAGGTTTTGTGGGATCCTAGGGAGGATACTTTCTGGTTTAAGGATGACTAAGTATTAGCCAGAGAGTGGAGGTTGGGGGTATGTAGAGAAGAATGTAAGAATATGAGCCAAAGAAAAATCTTAGGCAGAGTCAAGAATGGGATGTGTTCATGAAATTGAAAATAGTTAGTACATGAGATTGGGAAAAGCCACAGCATGAAATATTAAAATGGTAGCAATTTTTTTGTGATCTTAATAGATAACACAGAGTGCTTATAGTACTCCACGTGTTGTCATAAGTCCTTCACTTGAACTTACTGGATTGCAATATGAGTCAGAGAGATAGTTATTGTTTTCCCTATGTTTAGAGTGACAACATATCATCCATCTAAAAAAGAAAGGGGGAATATATTTAATAATTATATTAAGGCAACAGGTACAAAACTTGACTTCTAAGAAAAATTGGAATGAATGGTTGCCCAGTTCGTGTTGCATACATTAAGAAAAAGCCAAGGAAAGATTGTCACAACCAAGGTCCTATCACTGCTAAGTGCTGTAGATTTGAGTAGGGCAGAAACAAGGGCAAGAGAGATTTGGAAGAGAGGGAGGACATAGATAATAAGAACCAAGAGCAGATGAGAGAGCACATAGAAGGCAAAACTGGCAAGTCTTGATGACTGCCTTGATATTGGTAATGACTGAGGTGTGAAGAACACTGGCTCAGGCAGCTGTGTGGATGGGGGCGGATTTACCTAGGTTGAGAGGCTAAGGAGAAAGAACAGTTCCAGGTGAGCAATGATGAGAACTAGCCAGCTTTGGGTAAAAGGATGCATCTCAGATTCATGAATGCAAAACATCAGTATTTGGATGTGTACATTTTAAATTCAATGAAGAAATAAAAAATAAAAAAATAGGTGAAGGGAAAATTATTAGCATATTGAAATTTGCAAAAGCAATGATAATAGATGAAACTATCAATGGATAAAGTAAAATGAAACAAACCAAAATTTTTTTAAAAAAATACTTGCAACTGTTTAAGGGAACTGGAAAGGAGAAACAACATATTTCATTACTTAAGTCACTTATGTAAATCTCCAAATTGCACAGTTTGGGCTTTTCATAGATTTATACTCAAAGAAGTATAGTCTAGCATCTCAAAATAACTAAGTTATTCTTATCGTTCTATGTATATTCAGTAACATTACATGATTTCCATTCAGAACTCCCAATCTTTCTCACCAGTCTCCTCTCTCCACTGTAGTTATTCTCCCAAAAGTCACTAACCAGAGGCCAACCCCTCTTTCTACATCCTCCCATCCAACATCACACACACACACACACACACACACACACACACACACACACAGATTTCTTCATCCTCTTTGTGTGCTCCTCACACCATACCATACCTACTCTACCTCCTTTGGAAGCAGGTGCTTGGTCTCCACATGGCTCAGCCTAAGCTGGCAGCCCTAGCACTGGGTATAACCCAATAGCTCTTTGGTTTCTAGTTGTCTTACCCTCTGGGAACTGTGATTTCCTCAAGATGAAGGATAAAGAACTCTGTAGGTAAATTAAGTTCTTGTTGTTTTTGTTTTTTTTACTTTTATTATTCCAATTGGTGTGCTACTATCAAAAAAAAACTATAGGGAAATACTGATAAATAAAAGTTGTCCACAACATTACACAAAAACAATGACAACGAGGCAATGATGAGCTTTGAAATGCAGTTTAATCAGCCCAACTCTTTTCCTAATATTAACTAACAAGATAAAGGTCAATGATATAAAGCAAGGATTCACTGCCCCACATGCACAGAAGCCGGTACTATGTTGGTGGCTTTCACAAAGAAGAAGAAGCTTTACTACATGTTAACTGACAAGAAAACAGGATGCATTCTCAAATCTCTCTCCTCACTGGCCAGTTGCAAAGGAACCTAAGTTGACCAGGGAAAGAAGAAATAGAGGAGGACTGATTGGTTGTAACCTGGAGTCTTGGTGGACTAGTCTGCACCCAGCACACAAAACCAGGTGGAATTTGTAAAGTCTTTGTGATTGGGGAGTGTCCACTCTGTTATTATGATCCACTCTGCAACTGTTGATGATGTCCTTTCATCCAATTTAGGTCTACAAGGCCCTGTTCTTGTAATTCAGATTCCTTTAACTCATAAGAATCTCTTGGTTCCTCCAGGCTCTCAAGGTCATTTAGGTCAGGTTGCAGGGTTCAGACTCTATGTCCTGAAAAACAAATTGCATAATATTTTTCTGAGCAGGGACATTGCTGTTTTCTGTCCCCATTTTATCATCTAGTTCAACTGTTGTAGGATATAGTAGAAAAGTAGAAAAGGATAAGCGTCTCAAGTTTAAATTCTGAGTAGCTACCTTCAAGTAAAAATTTTTAGCATATTTATATTTTCTAACTGTAAAATATTGCTCTCAATTATTGTAATATAGCCCACATATCCACTGCAAAAAGTATAGCTCCCATTAGGAACCTATTTCTGCATTTGTTTTGGTACATTTATGCTTCGCCTTCCTCCCGGCTCCCTAATCCCCTCCCTAGAATAATGTGAATGATAGTAAAAGTAAAAAGGAAACATCAATTCCCGCAAATTTGCTTTACTAAATTTTTAACTCCTGACGTGCAAGCAGCACTTTTATCTCAAGAGAGATGAGATATTTGTTAGAAGGTTGGCACGACCATTTGCAGTAGTCTGAAGGTAAGGGATATAAGACGTCTCCACACTGATAAAAGTCATTCAGAATCCCAGGAGGAGTTGGTAGGCAGCTTATGAAAGCCAGCACAGCCATATCATAAAGGGCCTCACATTCCCTCCATTATGGAATTTGATTTTAGGGAGAAAGAGATCATTAAAAAAAATAAGATTGATAGATGGAATACAGAGGATTTTTCTAGAGCCGTGACTATTATGTAGGACATGGGGTACTATAAGCACTCTGAAATAATGGGTGCATGTCATTCTACATTTATCTAAACACAAACCATGCAACACCAGGAGTGACTCCTAATGGAAGGTGTGGACTCAGAGAGTTGGGTGCCACAAGGCAGGGCAGTCAGATGTACCAATCATACCATCTACTGGGCATGTAGATAGTGGCAGTGGGTGGGCATGTGCAATGGAGGGAGGGGCATATAGAAACTCTCTGTGCCTTCTGTTAAGTTTTGCTCTGAACCTAAAACTGCTCTAAAAAAAAAAGACTATTCCAAAAATTAACAGTTCATCAGGAATCTAAATTAAAATATCAGAAAAAATCTTCTGGTTAAATTAATTCAACAAAAGACTAGGAAAGGAGAAGTGGGGGCGGGAGAAAAGAAAGAAAATTCAAAGGCTTTATAACATAGCTAGGAAGGACAATACGTGTGTGTGTGTGTGTGTGTGTGTGTGTGTGTGTGCACATGCATTTGCACCCCGAGATGACACCACAGCTCTCCTCTCATGTTGCCACCCCTTCACTTCACACTTCTAGCTTTCTGACTTAGGGCCCACTCTTCTAGGAAGCTCTCATTCTTCCTCAGTCTGTCAGCCCTGTGTTGGCCACACCTCTATAGCTTTCATCCAGAGACCTCAGAATGGACTCAGTCAGCCACCCATCTGCCAAAATCTCAACCCTTTGGCCTATTGCATTCTTCACTCTCAGGAGCTCCAATCCTGCTTCTGTTCTCTACACAGCTTACTGAGCACCTGGTCATGTCTATGACCCACCACATGGCCTTTGAACTAGAGTGGGATTTCAACAGAGCTCTGTACTGGTTCACGTGACCTCACAAGCTTGAAATCCTACATTCTCCTATTTACCTCTATTTCATTTGAAAGCCATATGATTGTTCTCAAGCACCTTGGTATAATTCTGCTTCCTAATGTAATGAAATAACATCACATGGGACTTCAGGAAAATGATCTATTTTGTCCAGTTTTATTGGACATCCAGTCACATTCCTTTTTGTTCAATTTTGCATTTTTAGAGAAAGAGGTGCCAGTGCAGGTCTAATATTAATCTTTCCACTAATACTGATTATTCCCTATAACACAAAGACTTTGTTTTATCACACACTGCCTCCTGAGCAATCCCATTTCCACATCCCATGAACCTGCTGATAGCCCAAAATTCCTCTAGTATCGATGCTGAGACTTTCGTTTCAGTAAATAGCAAGTCCAACCTCCCTGGCCTGCACAATCATGACAGGCGTTTCTAAGGTTTCCTTTGATTTTTTATTAACACTCTAGATCAATCTATCAGCAAGTGCCATCAATCTATCAGCAAGTGCCTACTTTAAAGTATTCACAATGTGAACATTCACTGCCCTCTGCCTGCCTGGTGAACTGCCATCCCCTCTCAATTTGGGAAACTGCTACACCTTCTCACTTATGTGCACCTCTCCTTTGTCCAGCTATGGTCTCTTATGTACAGAGCTGCCAGAGATATTCCTGTAAGATATAAGATCATGACACCGCTCTGTTCAGAGTCTTCCCAACTGATGATCTGTGTCCTCCTGCTCCTCTGCAGGTATCTCCTACAACTCTTCCTGTTTCCAGCCCCACTGGGGACATTCATGGCCTTCAAGGACTCTCTTGAGTCCTTATCATTCACTTTTCCATTGTCCTCACCTACCTATACAAGGTCTCCCCATATATTTTTCCAGGTATGTGGTGACACGTAGTCTTATCAAAGAAGTCTCTCCTCACCTTTACATAAAATTACATAAAATACCAGTTTCTCAAAATCTAAGCACTTTCTATCACACTCACCCCTCTTAAATTTTCACCATGCCACTTACCAACTGGCATTTCCTTCATTTGTCTGTTTTCTCCTGTCACGTAAGCATGATTTTTTGCTATATTCCTAAAGCCTGATACATATTTAAAGTTTCACAAGTATTTGCGTTAAATGTATTTTTGTTCCTTAGATGTACCTCTCTACATTTATTCTAAAATGATCAATTTATTAATAAACACATATATTAATCATACAAAGTTCCACTTCTGCCAAACATTGTCAATCTGTCTCTATGGTATCCATGGCACATGCACCCTTCCCTTAGCATCAGCATTTTCCAGCCAAACACTAGAAGAGCATACACCGGGTCTTGTGGTCCCAGACATGTTCATTTCATTTTCTACCCAATGCAACTAGAGAAATCCCTCTAAAATATAACTTTACTAAATTACGCAACTGATTATTATTCAACAGTTCTCGTGGCCTATATGACAAATTTGTAAAAATCTGTATTATGTACAAAGAGATTTGAAACTGAACTAGTAGAAGGTAAGAACTACATTGCTCTTAATATGTAGTCCAAATGCCAAGTACAGTTCTTGTCATATGATAAATTCAATCAGCAATTGCAGAAAGGAGGGAGAGAGAGAGAGCAAGAGAGGAAATTTGTCTAGTCCATGTCCATCTTTCCTCTTGATAATCTCCATAGTAAAAAGTGACTCATGAATCTGAGCAGTTCTGAACCACTTGCAAATCTTGGAAGACAATATCTACATAGTTGTGCCTCTCCATTTACTTTTCTTGAAGCATGATCCTATATTGGGTTGTTGTTGTTGTTGTTGTATGAAAAAAGACAGGTCCTGCAGTACACATGCCTGATTCCTCCTCAAAATTCCTTCTTCCTAAAAGTCCTCCCTATACACTGGCCAGATTTCTTCTGAAATGTAGATCTATGCCCACGCCCAGTGTTTCTCTACCAGCATTGGGGACGCTACATAGGTCACACTTGATCACAATCTACTGTTTAGGTAGAGCACCGTACTCAAATCCAGGCAAACCCATGATCACCGACACAGTCCACACCTACACACCTCAATCTCCAATGCACACAAAGAACACAGGCTCCTTGAGGGGCACATTGATAGTCACATGCACACAAAGCCACATTCATCAAGTAAATGAAAGAAGGAGTGAGGAATTCAGTGAATAGAAATCAATCCAGTAAACTACGTTCTCAATTTATCTTGAGATTCAGAGATAAAGTGGCATCAAGATCTCATCTTTCTCCAACGTGCTTTTTAGGGTCAAATGTAAATAAAGGGGATTCCATCAGTTCAGGAGAATCGGAGTTTTTTTTAACCATCGCAATGCCTGAGATGGTGGAACAAGAAGGAAAAGGGGATGCAGGGGGATAATATTGCAGCAATTAAAGGAGCAATGGGAGATCACTTTTTGTGGAAGCAGTTGTCAGAAATTTGGAAAGGAAGATCAAATGACACTAGAGAGGTCCTGCAATATACATAATCCAGCCTGTTAGGACTTGTCAGGCACCTGATCTAAACTAGCAATTACAAATCACAGAACAGCATCAAATATGTTTCATGTAAATTTTACAAGTTTGTGTTCTTTTTTATTTACACTTTCAGCCGCTATTTAAAAATTTGTATTCATAATTCACACATTTGCTTAAACTTTCTAGATTAAGTTGAAGCATGCAATATTATCTCAAAATACTCATGTACCACATAACAACGCTTTGGTCAATTATGGGGTACTTGTACAATGGCTGTTTCTTAAGATTTTTTAGTGGACCTGAAAAATTTATATTGCCTAGTAACAATGTAGTTATTGTAATGTCATAGTATGACACATTATAATAGTGTTTGTGGTGACGCTGCCTATTATATAGCAGCATTTCACACTCTGTATATACAGTACATAATACTTAACAACAAATGACTATGTTAATGGTCTATGTATTTACTATATTATATGTTTTATTGTTGTCTTATAGTGTTCTCTATTTGTAAATAATGTCCACTATAAACTAGGATGTCCTTTTATGCCGGCAACAGCCTCATACATCTCATGCTTACCAATGTCTCTTTCTTGCACATTTTTTCCTATGTTTGATTTAACTTTGTACAAGAGGCCACACTGAGTGATTGACCTAGAGACAAAATTAAAAATGATTAAGGAGGGCTGGGGTTGTGGCTCAGTGGTAAAGCGCTTGCTTAGCACGCATGAGGCACTGGGTTCAATCCCCAGCATCACATAAAAATAAAAACAAATAAAATAAAGTTATTGTGTCCATCTACAACTAAAAACATATTTTTTAAAGAGAGAGTGAGAGAGGAGAGAGAGAGAGAGAGAGAGGAGAGAGAGAGAGAGAGAGAATTTTTAATATTTATTTTTTAGTTCTCGGGGACACAACATCTTTGTTGGTATGTGGTGCTGAGGATCGAACCCGGGCCGCACGCATGCCAGGCGAGCGCTCTACCGCTGAACCACATCTCCAGCCCCTAAAAACATATTTTTTTTAAAAAGTGATTAAGAACTGTAAAGGTAAATTCAGTGATGGTTATTGCTCAACAGTCAGAAGTTTCCCATTTCACCATAGTTACAATGTTAAAGAATAAGAACAAAGAAACAGAAGATGTTTAAAGATCTGCTTTATTTAAAGCAACAAGACTAGCAAAAAATTGATAAAGAACTATGTCAAATATAGAGAAACTTCCAATAACCTGTATTGAAGACTACATTATGATGTTGAACTTATTGCTAGATCGAGGTGGTTTAAATAATTCCAGAATCCAAACAGAGGTCATGTCAAAGCCAAGTTTCAAGGCTTTGAAGGACAAGATAGCAGTCCTACTTTACAGCAATGTTGCAGGCTACAAACTGAAACCTTTGTCTCCTGATCCAGTGAGAACCTCGGGACCTTCAAACATATAAATAAGTGCATCCTGCCAGTATACTACAGGAACAACAAAAATTTGCAAAATTACTATGTAAGCAAATAGAGAATAATGTGTTTATTATTGATAATGATCCCACAAAAGCTCCCCTTGTTGCTGATCTTTATCCCAATATCAAAGTTGTGGTTCTCTCTCTCCATGTATCAGATTGTTCCTTCAACAAATGGATCCAGGAGTTGTAAGTAGCTTTTAAACCCTGCCATATCAGAGGGACTATCATCCAGGCTATTGATGCAATTAGAAAGTGTTATTAAATTCTGGAGGTATTACAACATTTGTGACTGCTCCCAGACCTCACTAGTGGTTGGAGTGATGTCATCAAGGAGTATATGAACGGTGTCTGGAAGAAGGCTCAGAAGTTTGTCCATGACTTGAAGGAATTTGCCAGAGTTTACAAATCAACAAGCCTGTCATTGAGATGGCACCTGACTTTAACCTGGGTATGAATGAGGATGAGATTGAGGAACACCTAGAGATGGTTCATGAGGAACTGACTAGAGAGGATTTGTTGGAATTGGGACAGGAATGCATATATTTATTTTTTAAAAAGGGGGGGGGAATTACAAAATGTTGAAGGATTTAGCATAAGCTTTTACAGAACTCAGCAAGATCTTGAGAAAGTTTAAAAGCATGAACGCAATACTGAAAGGTTTTCATTAATAGAGAGGAATGTTTATGGTGCATGTACTTATAAGCAAATCTATGAAAAATAAAAGAAACAGACTAAGAAAACTATGGACATATTTTGAAAAGCCCAACTCAAGAAGACTCCCAGGCAGGTACATCAAGAGGGATCCCAAAGGAAGACCTTATTATTGTCAGGATGACAGCTCCATGCATGTATGGCCCCTGATGACCGTTAGAGGGGCAAGATGTGGAGGTGAAAGACAATGATATGGATGATTCTGACCCTGTATACATGGTCATTAGCTTAGGTAAATGTGTGTTTTTGTGTCATAATTGCTTAAGAAAAAAATTTAAAAGTAACATCAATAAAAAAAAGCTTATAAAATAAGAATATAAAGAAAAAATATTTTATGCAGCTATCCGGTGTGTTTTAATCTGAATGTCATTAAACAATTATAAAGTTTACAAAACAAAATGATTAACTTATTATTAAACAAAGAAATGCTTAATATATTTAGTGTAGTCTGAAAGTACAGTGTTCATAAAGTCTGTAGTAGTGGACAGTCATGTCCTAGACCTTCACTTCCGTCAAGATTTAATCACCGACTCACTCAGAGCAAAATCTCACCCTGAAAACTCTGTTCAAGTTAATTGCCCTATATCAGTGCATCATTTATTTTTATCTTTTTTGCTGTATTTTTACTATACATTTTCTATGTCTAAAAATGTTTGACTACACAAGATTTATCAATGTGTCTGACTTGCTTATAGAATTCAGGGCTGCACAGGTTTGTGGCCTAGAAACAACTGGGTACATCACATAGCCTCGTAGATAGTACCATTCAGATTAACAAAGCCCTAAGGTGTTCACACAAGGATGAAATTGCCTAACACCACATTTCTCAGAAAAAAAAACCTACCCATCATTAAGTGACAGGTTTAAGTCATTTACTGATTAATTACACATCCTTTTAATCAATTTGCATCCCAATTACAATTGTAAATTACATTAATGCTCCTTTAAAGAATTAGCAGTAGTTAATTCAGTTTTGCCAGCATATACAGTAGAAATAAGACTAACACACACACATCCAGAAAAGTAGGGAGCAAAATCTCATATCTTGAATCCAGAACCAAATTAAGAGTTTTCTTCTTTGCAATTTTTCCTTGTAAACATAAATAGCCATCCCTTTATTGGTAGCTTATTATTTATTGAGTCTCAAGTAGTCTTGCTAACAATTTTATAGTTAAGTGAGATATGGACATTGCTGTAAGCATAGTGGTTCTTTAAAAAGTTAATTTACAAAATACTTTGAACATTTTTATATTATATTTATATTTATATTATATTTGTATCTCCTAGATTCCTCAGAATGAACTAAATATGTGACATTTTTACTTTCTAAATTTGGTTTATTTTGCTTAACATTATGGTCTCCAATTCCACCCATTTTCCTACAAATCACATTACTTTGATCTTCTTTATGGCTGAATAATACTCTATTAGGTATACACACCATATTTTTTTTATATCTAGTCATCCATTAATGGGCACCTAGGCTGATTCCATAACTTCGATATTGTGAATCGCACTACAATAAACATGGGTGTGCAAATATCTCTATGGCGTGTTAACTTTAAGTAGCTTTTAATTCCTTGAGGTATGTACTGAGGAGTGGTATTGCTAGATTATATGGTAATTATGGTTTTGTTTTTTTACTAACCTCCATTCTCACTTTCATAGTGTCACTACTAAATTTACCACCAACATTTTATAGAGGTTCATTTTCCCTTGCCGCAGTTTATTGTTTTGTTTGGTTTTCTTGATGATAACCATTATGAATGGAGTGAGATACAATCTCAAAGTAGTTTTAATTTGCTCTTCCCTGGTGGCTGAAGATGTCAAAAATATAATTGTTGACCATTCCTACTTCTTCTTTTGAAAAGTGTCTATTTGGTTCATTTTCTCAATTGTGAGACTAGCTATCTGTGGGATTTTTTTTTGGCATTAACTTTTTGAATTCTTTATATATTCTGAATATTAAACTTAAATATATTAATATTATATTAAATATAAAACTTTATCTTCTATCTGAAAAATAACTGGCAAAGATTTTCTCCTATTAAATATGTCCTCTCTGTTGTTTCATTTACTCTGCAGAAACTTTTTAACATAATTCCATTCCATGTATCAACTCTTGTTTGTTTATTTCCAGAGCTATTAAAGTCCTGTTCATGAACTTTTTGCCTGTGCTGTGGGTTTTATCCTAGTAGCTTCAAAGCTTTAGGTTTTATATGGAGGTCTTTGATGAATTTTGAATTGACTTTAGTATAGAGTAAGAGATATCCAGTTTTCCAAGAATCATCTTTCTAAAAGACTGTTTTCTCCAATATATGATTTGACTGCGTTGTCAAGGATCAGATGACTGTAGCTGTGTGGGTTTGTCTCTGTGTCCTTCATTATATTCCATTGGTCAATGTGTTTATTATTATGCCAGTACCATGATGGTTTTGTTACTCTATCATTATCCACATCTATAGATATGGAATCTTTAAAGTGGTATTTGTGATTTTTTAGCACCATGTTTTAAAATCTCCCTTTATTAGTGTGTTTGCATCCCTACACACAATTCTAACTGAATGAAGTCCTCTGGGTAAAACTATAGCCTCTTTCTATTCCTTTTACACCACATTTTCAGGTCTGATGGTCCCTGAGGAAGCTACTAAAGCCCTTATGGGCAATGAATAAGGTCCACAACCCATAAGCTCAGGAGTTTACTTTATACAATAACACCTGTCTGAGCTGGTTATTGTTTTGTGCATACAATTTTAAAACTTTATATTTATCTTAAATAATCTGCCATATTGTTTTATGACTGTGTTTTCTTGTTCTAATAACTTGCTAATAAAGCTCATAGTGAAGACATGCCTTTACATTCAGCCTCAGGCATGAAGTGCAGAACACATCTCTTTTCTATGCACTGCAAGTCTCCTACTGCATTACTGAGAACCTTATAAAACATTTCACAATGAAATCAGCAAAAGAATAATCAAATCAAAACACACATTTCTGATACCGTGTTACCTCAGCATGCAATCATATTTTCAACTACTGATTAAATATACCAACATATACAGGGTAGAAACAAACTTCCATTTACTTTAGCTTAAATTTGCAGAGCAAGAGCTGTTAGTTTTGTTCAACTGGGTGTGAAATACTCTTTCGTAACTGTTTGTCAATGATCAGGTTAGAATGGATATAAAATCCCAAACCAGAACTATTATGAATACACACAACGTTTCTTTTCCTTCTAGTTTTTTCTACACTATAAAAAATATGATGTTTACATTCTGAGATCTTTCCAAGAGATATTTCAGTCAAACTCCTATTTCTTAATTTCTTACTGTGTACAATGACAACTGTGAAAAGAAATCTGGTTTTCTCATCCTTCCTTTAAAAAAATCATTTTTTCCATAAATCTTGGTCAAAACCTACAATATGTAGGGCAATGTGATAAGAACTAGGTATAAAAATAGTGAAAAAGAATGGGCTTAATCCCTATTCTTATGGAGACTACTAATCAATATTTATTCAAAGTGAGTATAAAATAACTGACATAATTGCTCTAAGGGGAAAAACATGTTTTTTATGACAGTATTTCAATGACAGGATGAGAAAGCCTTCTTGTGGACATAAGTTAAGATATGAAAGATATGAAGAAGACACCTAGGCAAAAAGAGGAGGAAAGCAGGGAGAAGAAAGAATTCTACTGGTGAAAAAACAAAGGAAAGACAGGAATTAATAGTCTAGGCAAGGACTGAGAGTGGCTTAACATGCTGCATCCCACAGCAGCCAGGAGCCTTGGCACAGGAACCATAAACCTCACAGGGATGGAGATTCTCCGCCCTTGATGATAACTAGTGACAATGGAGGGCTGTTTCAGCTGGTGGGATTTTATAGGTGATACTGTTACCATAACTTTTGCAAAGATTCCAATGCCATAGTGGGGAGAGGAGGCCAGCATATGTTTTTTTGTTGGTTTTTTTTTTTTTTTTTTTTTTAAGAGAGAGTGAGAGAGAAGAGAGAGAGAGAGAGAATTTTTAATATTTATTTTTTAGGTCTTGGCGGACACAACATCTTTGTTGGTATGTGGTGCTGAGGATCGAACCCGGGCCGCACGCATGCCAGGCGAGCGCGCTACCGCTTGAGCCACATCCCCAGCCCCAAGGCCAGCATATGTTTATGAGGATGATCAAGAGTAGATGCAGAGAAATGTTCTCAGATTCAGAGAACTATTAATGTCCAGGCTAAAAAAATGATAGCTTGCATACAGTAATATTTCTCAAGTACTGACCACTCTTCAGGTATGTTTGTAAATAAGCATGGGACTGTTGGATGTCTCACGGATGGAGAAAACTAAAGGCATTTATTAGGTGAGCACCAGAATGCTAAATGTGCAAAAATTCAAAGTATAGTCCTACCCAAGACAAGACATTTATCTTCTCAAAAGCTAAAGCTGAGGGTCTCAACTAAGGTATGGAGACTGGCTTTGAACTTACAGTCCTCTTGCCTCAGCCTCCTTACAGGTGTGTGCCACCGCATCCAGCCAGTGTTTCAGATGAGAACTTTAGGCATAGGGGGATGTGGACAGAAAGTGGACACTGGTGACAAGTGAACGATGAAGTAGAAAGAATGTTTAAAATTACTTCTAAACATCTGGCTGATAAAAACGAATAGACACAATCGTGGAATTGAAGTTCACATGAAATAAGGGATTATTGATGGGATAAAGCACCATTTTATTCTTAAGTATGTTGATTATAAATGTATTTGAGACATCTAATTATACCTTGTTGGAAAACAGGTGCTAAATGGATCTGAATCTCAGTGGAGTGGCCTGGTATTTATACTTAAATGTGACTTCTAGATGGTACTTGAAACTACAAGTGTGGATAAGATTGAATGAAGAGTTAGACTATAATGAAAGGAAGAAGAGGACTTCAGATTAAACAATAAAAAGTGTGATATCTAAGTACCATGTATAAAAGAGATAGCAATAGCATATGAGAAAGTTCAGCTACAGAAAATCTAAAAAGCATGAAAGGTTATTGGAATAGAAGCCAAGGGAAGAATATTTTAAGAAAGAACTAAAGGCAAATATTGCCTAATGTTATTGAAAGAGAAAATACTAACCTTAAAATTTTATTATATTTGGCAACATAGAAATGATTGTTGTTCTCAAATAATGGAGTTACAATGGAGAGGTGGTAGAAGAATGCACTGGAGAAGATTTAAGACTAAACAAATAGGAAGAAAGGGCAACAAAAATTGCAGAAGTGGCTCTTTCAAGAAATTGACATGATTACAGAAAAAGAGAGAGAGAGAGAGAGAGAGAGAGAGAGAGAGAGAGAGAGAGAGAACACAAAACACATAGAAGAGTGCATTCCAGTTATCAATGGATATGTGTGGTGTGGCAACCAATATTGGCTTAGAACAATAGCAGTCACATTGTGATGACCCCTCCTAGCATGGCCAGTTGATGTGGCAGATATTCTGTGGAGTCTGTGTGGTTGTCCACAACATCAGGCTACAGTCGGGGTCAAGCATCCTTTTACCAACATCAGGTTAAGATGCAGAGGAGGAATCTTGGATTTTGTTCCTGGTGCAAATTTTCTCAAAGAGAAATTCTTTGAATTCTCTTACATTTCTCTGAGTCTGAGACTTGTAAAAGTTGTTTTCTGCCTCTACAAACTAAATCCAATGGTGGGACAGTTGTAAAAATATCACAGTAGAATCTCCTGGTGAAAGAAGGAAAAAGCGAGGAATGAAGCAAAGAAGATCCACAGTAATTCTGAGATTTATTCAGGCACGAATTTTCAATTTCCTGAAGTTTTATATTTAAATCTATTAAGATGTGATTTGTATGCAATAAGCAACATCGATTTAAAGTGTCCATACTGATGTTTTGACACACGTATGCAACCAATAAAGCACTAGAGAGTTTTCCTTCATTCCCAATTTCCTTGTGCTCCTTTGACCATCCATCCATCCCTCTCTCATCCTCGAGTGAATTATGACCTATGATTGCCATTATGGATAGCTCACATTTCTAGAATGTACGGTTTTTAACATAACAACACTTTTCTACCATTGACATCATTGCTTCAAACAGAAGGAGACCATGCATGGCTGAGTCCAGAATCCCAATGAGTTAGTTGCTGCTTTGCCAAGTTTGTGCTCCTGCCATGCCCTGTGGTTCTTGAAGATATTAAGCTCTTCTGACTCATAAATGTTTCACAAAAAAAAATAGTTTCTGAGGTATCTTATAATAAAACCTCAGAAGCCTCAGGAACAAATCTCTCCTTCCACAGTATACACACGAGGATCCCGCAAGTAAGTGTATAGCTGTGGTTCTTGAACTTTGATGTGCTTATGAATCTCATTACAATGTAGACTCTGATTGATCACATCTGGGTAAAGTCTGATATTCTGCATTTTTAACTGTCTTTCTTGTGATAACCATGCTTCCGGGGGCACACTGCTAGGTTTGTTGAACACAATGCCCAAATCCATGTTTATCCTAGTTTTGTGACATTTGGTTCCATTGCCATAGTGGCAATATGTAAAAGGTACCTGAACCACACCATATAGACAGATAAATGCCCAGAGTGGTGATACAGTTTGGAGCTCAATCGTCCGCCTAAGGATCATGTGTTATGGTGTTTGTCCACAAGGTGGTGCTATCCTATCTGGAGATGATAGAATCCTTAAGAGGTGAGATCTAGGGGTAAGGGATTGCCATGTGCCCTTAGGGACTATAGGTGCCTGGTAATTTCCTCTGCCATTTTTCCCCTTAGACGCCACGAGGTAAGCAGTTTTGCTCCATCATGCTTAAATGATAAACATGAATTTGAGCATTGTGTTCAATAAACCTAGCACCGTGCCCTGTGAAGTATGAAGGACAGTTAAAAATGCAGAATCTCAGACCTTACCCAGAGTCTGCGTTGTAATGAGATTCATAAGCACATCGAAGTTCAAGAAGCACACCTCTACACTTACTTGCGGGATCCTCATGTGTATATTATGGAAGGAGAGAATTGTTCCTGAGGCTTCTGAGGTTTTATTATATAATACCAGGATGTGCTGCCTTATAACAGGTTCAAAACCATAGGGCTAATCAATCATGAACTGAAATCTCCAAAACTGTGAGCTAAAATAATTTTTTCTCATTACAAGGCAGCTATCTCAGGTTTTTCATTATAGTGGTGTAAAACGAACAAAAATGCCTAAAATTTCTGGATAAAAATGTTGTCTCAAACAGGACTGTTCCAAAAATACTTCAAAAAGCTAAAATAAATAAACAAATAGCGGTCTAGCTTTCTTTTCTAAACTAACAACATGATGTGTCATGGTGATTAAAGTTTCTTAGATGAAAAGATTCTGATGATGGCTAAGAATGAAAATCATAGCAAAAACATGGCCTCGAGTACCACCATACCCAGAACACTATTGGTACCTTTTTAAAAAATAGAATAGTATAAATAAACTAGAGATCCAAAAATGAAACTCATTTGTAAAACAGGCAAAAGGGGAGTAAAACTTTAAAATTACAATAATTATTTTTCTACCTCCCTGGAATATAGTCCTATGAGTACAGAATAACGCCTATTTTTTAAATTATGTGATGGTAAATGTTAACTAACATTATGACTATATAAAATCATTCTGTTTATGCAAGTAAAGAAAGGCAATATAACTAAAATAATATGGTCTTATTAACCAACAGAATTGTATGACATATAACATTTGACAAAATGGTGAATGATGTGAAATTTAGCTGCATTGGTTCAAGTATAGTTTTAGGTTTTGCATTGCATATTAACACTGCTCTATTTAATCTATGTCTTTTTTGTTGTGGTTCGGTGGTTCACTTTGTCTTACCCTAATTCAAACATTAAATATGCTGATTTTTATTTTAAAATCTACTTTTAAATCTAATATTTTTCCAGGGTAATAGATGATGATTTTAGATACTTCTCCATAGAATATTTCATTTCAAAAATAGTACATTAGATACAATTTCAAACAGGCATCAGTTATGAAATAGTATATATGGTTAAAATGCAATCAGTCTTTTCCCTTTAATAATGAGTAAAATAGATCATCTCTCTTTTTAAGTAAATCAAAGAAAAACCTATCTTGATGCAATTTAAAGTTCTTTATTGGGATTACTTTTAAAATGTCTTTTTCAGGTATCTATTTGGATAGAACAGTAGAATATGTTTATTTATGCAAAATAGCAAGTTTTGTGCTTGACTAGTTCACTAATGTTCACAACATCCTAAGACGGTTGGTTGCTTTGTTTTGTTGACTTAAAAATAACAACAAAAAAGCATGCCAATGCTGCATTGCATAGGAAAAGTATTTTTAAAACCAAGACTAAAATAGAATGTATAATTCATTTCCAGAAATATAGAAAATTATACCAAAGGACAAGAAAACAATGATTATCTTGCCGTAATTTTTTCGTAATTACTGATGCAAAGAAAATTATTATAGGAAAAATCCAAGGTCACAAACTATAAGACTTTTACAAGAAAATGTAACAGAAAATATTTATGACCTGTGATTGGCAAAGATTTAAACACAATACATAAAATAAAACAATTGATAAATCCATTCCTTAAAATATTATTAAATATAAATCATCCATTAAATTTAAGAACTCCTTCTCTTTTAATGGCATTGCTAAGAAAACCAAAAGAGGTCATTTACGGAAAAGGAAAATTTTCTGTCAATATGTCGCACCAAAATTTGTATACAGAATGGTAAATATATACATTCAATATTTAGTAAAATAACATACTAAATATACAAAATATAGGAATGTATGAACAAGAAAAAAGATAAATGAATAGCAAGTAAACAAATGAAAAGATGTTTTTTATTCTTAGTCATTAGGATATGCAAATAAAAACCAAAATGAGATATTGCTATGCACCCTCTAGAATGGCTTATGTTAAATGTTTGACAATACAGATGTTAGTGAAGATAGGGAGGAATTAGATCTTTTATACATATTTGTGGGGAAACAAAATGCTACAGATCCCCCAAAAAACACAGGCCAAATGTTCTCTCTGATTTGTGGATGCTAACCCAAAACAAGGGAGGTTGGGGAGGGGAATAATAGAATCCACTGGATTAGACAGAGGGAAATTAGAGATGGGAGGGGGAGGGGAGGGGAATAGGAAAGACAGTAGAGTTAATCGGCCATAACTTTCTTAGCCTTGTATTTGTGTATAAAACCAGGGTAACTCCACATCATGTACAACCACAAGAGTGGGATCCTAATATTTATACTCTATGTATATATATATTATGCCAAAACACATTCTACTGTTATGGACAACTAAAAAGAGCAAGTAAAACAAAATCATTATAAAAAGTTCATTCAAAAAATTTTACAAATACTTCAGAAAAGCTTTGGCACTTTTTTTTTTTTTTTTTTTTTTAAGAAAGTTATTCAGGCTGGGCATAGTGGTACACACCTGTAATCCCAGTGGCTGGGGAGCTGAGGCAGGAATATCACAAGTTCAAAGCCAGCCTCAGCAATTTAGAGAGGTGCTCAGCAACCCAATGAGACCCTGTCTCCAATAAAATACAAAATAGGGCTAGGGATGTGGCTCAGTGGTGGAGTGCCCCTGAGTTCAATCCCTGGTACCCCCAAAACAGAAAGTTATTCAGACACCATGGCATCTGGCCATTTTACTCCCAGGTATTTGTCCAAAAGACCTGGAGAACATATGTCCACACAAAGATTTGTATATGAATAGTTTAGATATCTTAGTAAGAAGAATAATCAAATTTTGGAAATAATGCAAATGTCTTCCAACAGGTAAATGGATAAACAAAATGGGTTTTATGCATGAAATTAGGATATTGCTCAGCAATAAAAGGAAATGAACAATTGATATACTCAACAACATGAATATATCTTAAATTAATTATTGTGAGCAAAATAACTCAGTCCCTCTTTCTCCACAGTCCCTCTTTCACCCTAGCCAAGGGTGGTATTGAACGCCTATAATTCTAGTAATTTGGGAGGCCAAAGACAGGAGAATCACAAGTTCAAAACCAAACTCAAAAACTTAGCAAGACCCTGTCTTAATATTAAAAGGATTGGGACGTAGCTCAGTGGTAAATTGTTTCTGGGTTTAAGACTCAGTATCAGAAAAACAAAAAAGAGCACATACATTAGGATACTACATTCATAAACTGAGAAAATGCAAGTTAATCAATAAGTGATGGAAATAAAATCAGCATCTACCTGGAAATGGGAAGGGGATGAGATAATTAAGGAAGTAAAAAAATAACAAAGGAGTAAGAAGAAGTTTTGGAGCATGGTGGTTATATTTACAAACAGATTAAAGTGGTGGTTCAATGGTGTGCATATATCAACAACAACAGTCATGAGACTGCTCTTCTTAAATATGTGTCTTTCTTGTAAGCCCAATTATCCTTCAATAAACTTCTAAAATAAATTTAAAGGCATGTGTAATTCAAGATAAAAAGAATGCTGCCTCATTAAGCCAGATTTATTTAGTGCTAGGATAGAAACATTCTGCTTTTTACTATTTATAATTAATTTTAAAATGAGTAAATTACAGTTGAAGCCGCACTGTCCTTTAGGAGATTTAAAATACTTTTGTATGCTAAGGACAAGGGTTGGAAACCATTTTTGCAAAATATAACTTGGATACAAAGGCTACAGCTATTGATTCCCAGTTGTCTGTTAGTATTGTATTTTACCATTTCGCTCAAATAGAATGTGAAATGTGAAAAATCGACGTTTGACAATTTCCCTTTTGCAGTGTTCTTTTCTTTTCCAGCATGTGTTCAAATAAACATGCTTTCACTTGTTATTTCTAAATTTTTATATTTTCCTAAATCGTGTTTATTTCGAATAAAGTAGTTTTTCCTCTCTCAGCTCTTTTATATACTATCATAGACCTCTTGTGAATTTTCTGTTTTTAATAGGGCCAACAAACAAAATAAGAAATGAAAAAGAAAATTCCAAGGTGAATTCTTCTTATTCTAAAGATTTCCCCCAAAATTATTTGGAGAGTAATATTTTTTCTTCTTACAGCTGATATAAGATATACTGATTTTGTTTGTTTGTTTGCACCATACCCACCTCTATAGGCATTTTCAGTGTTTCCTGTTCCACGGTGTTGTTGGTGGAGTATATCACTGGAGTTCCTTGACCCTCTGAATTCTAGTTAGATTTAACCAATGGAAATACCAGCAAGAGGGCTGGGGTTGTGGCTCAGCGGTAGTGTGCTTGCCTAGCATGCTGAGCTACTGGGTTCAATTCTCAGCACCCCATACGAATAAATAAAAATAAAGGTCCATCAACACATAAAAAAATATTCAGAAGCTGTGTGTAGTTAGTTTTCTACGAAGAAAAGCCAAAGGAGACAGTGCCTCTTCCCGGGCTCAGGTGGCAGAAGCATTGCAGAGGCTTGAGATGATGGTGATGCTGAAGTGGACCTCTTTGGTGGAAACTGCTCAGCCATCCTCTAACTTGCACTTATTTTCAAGAAATGCCTTGGTGAGTGTCCACGATCATCCCTGAGAAGCTGTGTTGTGTCTGCTCTCTCTGAACTAGAAGACCAATGGAGTTGACACAATGCAATCAGATTTTCCAATTTTGATGGAAATAATGGTATCTTGGAAAAGTACAGGTAAGTTTTCTATGTTTAAAATATGAAAATAGGGAGCAGAACTGACTTTAAAACCAGTGTTAGTCGAAGCAACAACCCTACTCTGAGTAACAATTTTTGTGCTGGTTTTGCATCACTATGACCAAAATACTTAATAAAAACAACTTAGAAGCAGTGAAGTTTATTTTGTCTCAAAATTTTAGATTTAGTCCATGGCAAGTCAACCCCAATGTTCTGGGGCCATGCACCTGCCTACAGTTACTATCTAAATAATCCATTGAAATTAGAATGGACTGATTTTTTTAATAACCTAATAATTTCTACTATTAATATTCCAGCATTAACACAGGAGCTCTTGGGGGATACTCATATCTAACCCATACCACAATGAAAAACAAGTGAAACAAAGCAGAAGCTTTCATACACAGCAGGGGTAGCAGTCAACTGACAAAGTCTTACTTTGGGATTACACTGTATGCCGATTCCCTGTCAGCATAGAATACACAGGACTATGGACCATCTTGATTTCCTACAAATCATCACAATGGATCTGGTCCATATAAATTTTATATTGTTATTAGCAAAACTTATATATGTAACTGGGTGGAAAATCAACCTCATGAATATTCACCTTCAGGAAAAATATAGAATCCTGTTGTTCTTGAGCATGTTAGGGTATTTCTTGTGGATTTTAAAATTAAGTTACTGTATCTCATACTATCTCCTTGAAAGGGGCATAGGATTTGCAGAGCTCGGGATGTTTTAGAAGCAATATTTTCAATAGCATTTTTGTGTTCTCTTCTCTGATGCATTTATTAGCTACCCTGTGACATTACAAATTTTGAGTAAGAGCATGGGAAGGACTGAACTCTCCAGTAGAGTCAGGCTTTTGTGCAAGTGGCCATGACATTTGGCTGTTAGGTGTCAGAATATCCAATGGTATTTCCAGTGTCCATGTCAGTAAGAATTATGAAATGAGCCTCTGCCAAGAGCCAAAAGTAGAATCAGAGAACAGACCCTTAGTATTTTAAAGCAAGACATGATCTTTTTATTTTTTCTCACAATCATTCTACATCTGAGAGGAACTCTTTGGCTCCCATCTTGACATGCAAAATGTCTGAACACAGGTGCCAATGACTGTTTATCCTCAACATCCCACCATCAACTGGGTCATGTTTGCTCCAAAAGAATAAATAAATAAACAATATTGAATCTGTAAAGTAGTATTCTTTATCGGGTATATATGAAAAAGTGATATACATTATGCAGCCCATGAAGAAAGAAAAGTAACTGAGAATGTTCCTAAAGATTACATGATGCTAGTTTACCATTTAATTTTCTGTACTTCATTTACCATATACAGACTCAGAGACCATGTTCTATGAAATTAGCACTCAACAGTGATGGGGAGGAGTTGGATGTCAGTTTCTTTCACAGCTTTTCCACTGATTGCTTGAAGGGTACAGGTACAGATGAGCCGAAGCACCAGGGATATAGATTATGAAATATCTGGATAACCTACATGCTTTTATGAAAGTTCACCTGATTCCTGCACAAATGAATGATCCACAATAGAGGTCTTTGCTGATCCCCCAATATGACAGCATTCCTGGTGGAGACTTTGCCATAATATATAACTCTTAAAACTGTATTTCTAAGAGGCTGTTTTGTGCAACCACTTAAAGTGTATAATTCAAAGTATTGAGGCATATTGCCTTGCTGATTTTTAAATTGTGGTGAAATATAGATAACACATAAATTGCTGTCTTGGTCATCTAAATGTATATTTCAGTGGCATTACTTACATTCACAAAATTGTGAAACAATTTTGGTTGGTGTCATGGTGCACACCTGTACTCCCAGATGATTAGGAGGCTGAGGCAGCAGAATGGCAAGTTCGAAGCCAGCTTCAGCAACTTAGCAAGGCGTTAAGCAACTCAGTGAGACTCTGCTTCTAAATAAAATACAAAAAAAAGGGTTGGGGATGTGGCTCAGTGTTTAAGTGCCCCTAAGTTTCATCTCAAGTACCAAAAAAAGAAAAATAAAACTGTGAAATAATTATCATCAGCTATTTCCATAATTTCTCATTACCTGAAACAGAAATTCTCTAACCAACAAATAATAATTTCCTATTCTGTGTTCCCCACCCTAAAACCCAGAAACCCTTAAATTATATTTTTCTGTATTAATTTCCCCATAAATATTTCGGCTGTTCAAGTCCTGTTTCCATTTTCTAGTGGAGCTATTTGTGGTTTTGTTGTTGAGTTGTGAGAGAACTTTGTGTGTTTATGATTCTAAACATTTATTACACATATAATTCAGGATTTGCACACATTTTCTCTAGTTCTGCGGGTATTCTTTTCACTTCATTTTTTGATCAAGTGAAATTTGTTTTTTCATCTTTTATGAATCGTGCTTTGGTTGTCACATGTATTAGAATTAATTCCACTCTTAAGGATATGAATATTTACACCAATGTTTTTTTTTCTCAAACTTTTATAATTTTAGCTTTTATTTTTAGATTACTGGCCCATTTTGAGTTAATGTATTTTAATAGTGTGTGGAAGGGATACAGCTTCATTCCTTTGGTGTGAATATCCACTCATCCCAGCATCATTTGTTAAGAGAGCTACTCTCCTCCTTTTGAATGGACTTGGCTTATACTAATAATAAATTGGTATCAATGTCTGGGCTTCGTTCTGAACTCTTAACTCTATTCCATTTGTCCATAAAGTCCAGATGTTCTCATGCTAGTACCACAACAGATTTTATTATTGCAACTTAACAGTAAATTTTAAAATTGAAAAGTACAAATCCTCCATTTTTTCAAGAGATTTTTGTCTATTTATGGCTTCTTGCAATTCCACATAAATTTTGAATTAGCTTTTCTATTTCTGCAAAAAAAAAAAAAGACTGGTGGAACTCTAATAGGGAATTTCATTGAATATGTAGATTACTTGGGTAGTATTAATGTCTTGATAATCATCACGTAGTCCTACCTGTGAGCATGGGATGTGTTTTTATTTATGTAGGTTTTCTTTAATTTCTTTCAGTAATGTTATTTGTAATTTAAGAGGTAAAGTCTTTCACCTCCTAAACTCATTTTGTTTCCAAGTACTTTATTATTTTAGATGCTATTTTAAAAATAGTAATAATATTTTGAGAAAGAATCTTACTAAATTGCTAAATTGCTGAGGGTATTGCTAAATTTCTGAAGCCACCTTCAAACTTGCAATCCTCCTGCCTCACCTTCCCAAGCTACTGGGATTACAGTCATGTGCCACTATGCCTGAATATATAACTCAGGGAGCAATCCTACTGAGAATGAACCCAGGAATGCCTTTCAATGACCTATGTCCCCAGTTAATTTTATTCATTTATTTATCTTCTTAATTTTGAGACATAGTTTCACTATGTTTCCGAGGCTGGTTTGAACTTGCAGTCCTCCTGCCTCAGCCTCTCAAGCCACTGGGATTACAGGTGTGTACTACTGTTGCCA
Source organism: Urocitellus parryii (assembly GCF_045843805.1). Lineage (NCBI taxonomy): Eukaryota > Metazoa > Chordata > Mammalia > Rodentia > Sciuridae > Urocitellus > Urocitellus parryii. The sequence goes on from NC_135537.1 coordinate 79,659,726, forward strand.
GATTCTCTCTTTCATTTTCCTCTATGGAATGGTACATTGGTCAGAAGTTAGGTGGATCATCATAGAGGTGGGATTTTCTCACTGTTGAAGATGCTCTAAACAAAAGGCTCTTGAAGATTTATAAATAACTGGGACAGGTGGACGAATCTGAATGGAAAAGAACTGGATACATTTGTCCTTTATTAAATTAATACAGGGTATTGTTTTGACTTATTTTTTGTAAAGGGATCAAAACTGTTTTCAGGATTTCCCTCTCCTCCATCTGATAAAGAATCCCCAGCAGAGGTCTCTAAAAAAGGCTTCTGCCAGAGATCCTAGATAAAGAAACCAAGGGATGAAGGCTTGGAATGAAAATATTCATAAGAACATAGCCTGACCATCTCATTCAGAAGGTCTGGCTCATGGATTGCAACTGTCCTTGAAGACTATGATGTGTTAACTGTGCACCTAGTCTGGGCCACTTTCCCCCGTGATAGTCTTTTTTGTGGCCAAATGGTCATGATTCAAAAATCACAGTAGTTTTTTCCAAGGTAGCTGAAATTCTCCAAAGTATATATTATTCTATTTTCAGATTTCTCATTGCTTGTATATAGAAATACAAATGATACTCATACATTTATCTTCTACTCTATAGTATGATTGAAGTCATTGTTTTTCTAACAGATTTTTAATGGATTCTTCAGTAATTTTTTTACATGAGAATATAAATTTTCTTTCTTTGAGTCCGTGTGGATAACTTTTTTTTTTTGCCTAATTGTTCTGATTAGAAACTATAGTAAAATATTGAGTATAATTAGTGGTAGGAGTCATCCTAATATTTCTCCTGATTTTGAAATGAAAGTCTTCAGTTTTTACTCATCAAATGTAATGTTAGCTCTGTTTCCTATGTGTGTTTTGGGAGGGATATATCACATTGTGAAAGTTTATTTCTATTTACATCTGTTCACTGTTTTTAGAATGAAAGCATATTAGACTTTATGAAATGTTTCTCTGCAACAAATGAAAATATGACATGTACTTTGACCTTGATTGTATTAATGGAGGGTATTGTTTTGATTATTTTCAGAAGTTAAACCAACCTTGCATTCCTGAGACAAATCATACTTCATCATTTTTTATAATATTTTTCATATGTGTTTAAGTAAATTTACTAATATACTTCTTGTGGGATTTTAATTTCTATATATATAATGGATAATGAGCTGTGTGTTTCTGTTTCTTATAATGGTTTCATCTAGGTTTAGTATCAAGTGATTCTGGCCTCATAGAATAATGGGAAATTTCCATAAATGACTGGATTTAATTCTTTATATGTTTGGTATTTACTAGAATAACAGTCTGGACCAGGATTTTTTGTTTTCTTTTTCATGGTTTGAAAGATCAAACTCAGAGCCTGGCACATAACAAGTAATTGCTCACCTCTTACCTATATATCCCAATCCAAAAAAAAAAAAATGTATTTTATTTTTAGTAAATTTAATATTTTCAGACCTATGAAATATTTATTCAATTTATGTATAATGCAATTATTGATAATGTTGAATTTATTCTAGCAATTTTGCTATTTATTTTCTAAATGTCATAGTTCTTTTCCTCTTTTTTATACATTTACTGAATTTTTTCACATTAAATAAATACTTTATGACATAGATCTTAATATTGTTATTTCTTTTTAATTTTGCTATATTGTTTTGTAATTTTCTTAGTTTTCCCTTGTGATTACATATGATGTCTTACAACATTCTAGCTTGTACGAATACCAACATAATTTCAAACCTATAAAATACTTTGGTTTAATATAGCTCTGTTCCCTATTTCCAACTTCAACATATTATTACATTAATATTATCTGTATATGTCATAAGCCAAACACAGGTTTATAATTATTTTTTAAGGTTTTCTTTTCAATCAAGCAGAAGTGTTACAAAAAAATCTATATGTTTAGCTTTTCTTGTGCTCTGCATTTCTTTATGAAAATTTTGGTATAATGTTGTTTACTTGAAGTCTGAAAACTCCATTAGTATTTCTATAAGACAGCTCCATCATCTTCAGATTATCTCAGTGTTTGTATTCTGGGAGTGTCTTAAGTGTATGTTTCATTTGTGCCTGACATTGTTGGTGATCAAATGTTCTTGATTAAATAATCCTTTTCTTTCATCACTTTCTTTCATATCATCCTACTACTTTCTGGGTTCCATGTTCTTTGTTTTTTTGGTTTTTGTTTTTTTAAGAGAAGTCATCTGTTAATCATACTAAAAATCTTTTATCTATAATGTATCACTTTCTCTTTCTGCTTTCATGATTTTTTCTTTAACTTTCAAATGTTTTGACTCTAATTTGTTTATCCTGAATCTTGAGACTCTCTTAATTAGAATTCATTATGTCTTGGATGTGTCATGTTTTGCCATATCTGTAAGGTTTCTTAGCAAGATTTTCTGTAAATATTACACCTTCCAATTTCTGTCAGCCTCCTTCTTCTGGGACTTTTATATATATTTTCTATATATTTTTTTCTTTTTCTACTTCAGAATGAATAATCTCAATTAAGATTATTTCTTCAAATCCACTGGTTCATTTTTATGTCTACTTGCATTTACTATTTAGATCCTCCTGAATTTCTTTCATTTATTTACTTTACAACTTCAAATTTTCTCTTATTTTTATACTATCTTCTTATTAATAATAAATATTTTTGAGATATTGCTTTATTATATTTATTTAATATTTTACACATAGCGATTTCATTTATTCACTTAATATATTTACAAGAGATGATTTAGAGTCTTTACCCAGTTAGTATATCTGTCTTCAATTATAGTTTATACTAACTGCTCTTTTTCTATATATGAATTATACTTCCTGGTTGGAGGGTGTGTGTGTGTGTGTGTGTGTGTGTGTGTGTGTGTGTGTGTGTGATACATTTTTTAAAAAAACTGAATATTTTAAAGGATATAATGTGAATTCTGGAAATCAGATCCCTCCCTGCCTTTCCCAGACACTATATGTTGTTGTTGCTGTTGTGTTTTTAATGACTTTTGTAGTCTGAATCTGTAAGTCTTTATGTTTTGTCACATTCCTTAAATATATATCATATTCCATCATTATTTGAAAAGTTTATTATGCAGTTTTTTTTCCTACTCACCAAGTAGCACAACCTCAGGGATATATGATATTAAGTATTACCACTATTGATTTTCAACAAACCCTCAGGAGAAAAGATATTCCCATGGAATAAGTTCTATTTCAGGTGAAATATAGAAAAATCTTGTGAATGGGATTTTTCTTAAGACCTCTCAGGTCATGCAGACATAAATTTCTGGGCATGGGCTTTTATAGAAATCATTAAATTCTTATAAATAATAGGGATTTATTCTGCCCCTCCCCCCCAAGAAACGGATAGGCTGCTGGTGATGAGGCAATCTGGTTTTCAAGTCTATCATGAAATTGAGAGAGAGAGAGAGAGAGAGAGAGAGAGAGAGAGAGAGATCAAAATAGAACAGATTAAAATGCACAAAACTAGCTCTTATTATCCATATTTAGCTCTTTTTCTTCAATCTGTGGTTCTCAGATTACGATAAGATTTTAGTTAATAAAGTTTTCTCTTTGCTTTTATCAAGGAATATGTTTTCCAGATCCTTACTCCCTATCTCAGCTAAAGTTTCCACTTAGAGACTTAATATTTATTAGCAGTTCCAGAACTTTATATACTGATCCATATTTGCTGATACACTGCTAAGTAAGCCAAACATTTCAGTCAGGATTTATAATTTTAAGTTAAATAAAAGCCATTCTATGCCAATGGTCATACTATTTTCCACTAGAAACCTAAATGTCCATTCTGATGGAATCTAAGGTTGTGAGTATGGAGAAACATGATAATTAATATTTGAAAAGGAATGGGAAGAATTGATAATATTTCCATACAATGAACTCATACATTCTATCAATGTAACACTGAATACCTCTACATCATATCCTTTAGAAAACACTTTATCCTAGGAGGACAACCATGTGTCTCTGCCAATATTTCCCTGCATTTTGATGTTTACTATGATTGTATGATTTTTTAGCCAATTAAATTAGTGCATGATTTTAGAGTCAAAATTTTAAAATTTTATATGCATACCAAATATGAATATTCCATTGACATTTTTAGATAATAAGTTGGTGATTAATGAGGCTCTGGAGTGTCTGAGAGAGAAAGGGATGGGAAGAAATTGGTCAGGGTGTAAAATGTTCAATTAGAAAGAATAAGTCTATGTATTCTATTAAAGAGTAGAGTGACTAAATCTGATAACAATGCAATGTATATTTCATAAAAATTAGAAGATTTTGAATCATCTCATATGAAAAGGTAAATGTTTAATGTGATATATATGCCAATACTCCAAATTGCTCATCACAAAATGTATGCAGATATTGAACTATATTGTAGCCTATAAACATGTATAATTATTATATCTCAATCAAAACTAAAATAAAATTTTAAAAGATTATGATTTGGCTATACCCCACATTCAAAGAGTGAGAAATATGAATAATAAACTAGTAGTGACATGCAATGTCCACTTTTGGCTCAAACATTGATACTGTTTCCTAAATTAAAAAATCCATTCATCGCTATCTTTTTAAGAAACCAATGAGACTTATAGTACATCAGAGCAACATGATACTTTGGATCTTTTGGGGCCAATACTAATGTTCCTATTTCACACTGTGATTGAATATGAGGGAGACAAACAACTTTGCATTTTTTAAACTATTTGATGGTAATGATGTTTTAAGTAATTTCTCCTTTTAGCTACAGGATAAGAAAAAGAAGTGAGCTCAGAAATAGTTAATATATTTTGTCTCCATACTGTTATAAAATCAATTCATGTTTGCTAAATTGGACCAATTGAATACCAAAATCATTTGGGGCTATTCTTACTTCATTTCACCTGATGCAAAATTGCACAAGTAACTATTTTACAAAAAAAAAAACAAATAAAGCCATTGCAGAAATGCAATGAAATGGCCGTAATTTAGTGGATGCTCCAATAATAGTGCAATCAATGAATGGGATAAAGAATGTTGCTAAAACTGCAGGATTATTTACAGGTGTCTTAGTCAAAGTGATCTATGCTAACTTAGCTGTCAGGTTTGACAAAGCCACGTAATTTTGATATCTGAAACTTTAACCTTCAAAGAATGTCAAAATCATCATTTGATTTTTTTTAAAATTTAACTTTATAAAATGTCTCTTTATTTTATCACAATAATATTAACATTTTTAAGAAGTATAGATCCTATCACAGGGCAGATTTAATAATATTTCTCCTAAATACTGAAAAGAATAATGACAGAAAACATTAGTAAGTTTAGCCGCTTTGGCTAAATGTCATTTCATAAACTCATGGTGGTCGGCTTTGCTGTTTGCTATAATTGTCTCTCTCTACTGTTAATGCATGATATAATGTGATGCCATTTATTTTAAAAAAAAAGAAAGAAAGATAGAAAAGAAAGAAAAATAAAGATTCCTGAGGCCTGCCTTAGGTCCATTGCTTCAGAATCTTTGGTCCTGGGGTCCTGGGACACCTTCAATTAACAAGTAGCTCTTTTACTGAACCTTGTGTTCGTCCAAATTTATATGCTGGGTCTCACTTTGCATCTAAAGTTGCTATAATAAGAGTGACTTAAGGGCTGAACTCCAAGTTGAATCTGCTCTAGAATTGGTTAACCTTGTATACTGATCCTTTCCTGTTTCCTCTTATTTAACTCCTGACTAATAAACAAACTTCATTACTGGATTTCTTCTCTCCACAATTACCTCCAAAATCCAGTCCATCCTGGCTGGGGATGTGGCTCAAGTGGTAGCGCGCTCGCCTGGCATGCGTGCGGCCCGGGTTCGATCCTCAGCACCACATACCAACAAGATGTTGTGTCCGCCGAGAACTAAAAAATAAATATTAAAAATTCTCTCTCTCTCTCACTCTCTCTCCTCTCTCACTCTCTCTCTCTTTAAAAAAAAAAAAAATCCAGTCCATCCTTTGTCTCATTTCTTTGCAGCTTCAATTTTTTCCACTCTATCCACTTCACTCATTCTACTTCTTCCAAAACAAGAAGTCTGCCACTGACCTGTCCTTCTGTGTGCTGATAACCTATGCTACTAGCTCCACATGCAATCTGGCTGCCTTGTCACAGCACTTTACCTCCGGAGACAGTTGATGGTAAAAGTCTCTGAAAGTCAAAAAGTGAACACGGCTTATTACCACTGAGGACAGAGGATGAAAAAAGTTAATCAGTGGTATGATCATACTGTTAAATACTCCCTGCCCTAATATGCAATATTTAAAAAAAGTATGATGTTACACAAATCTGTGCCATAATCCTACCTAAATGATTTGTCTGCTCTTGGAGTTTTTCATCTTTTCTAATTCTGTTCTAACCCATATGGTATCTGTTCTTGTTTTTGTCAGTATACAAACTGAAGTCACAAATGTGAATTTTCACTTTGAGCATATTGTTTTAGTCATTTCTAAAAGATTACAACAGCTTCAGAAGGAGTCATTATTAATGTTTTTGTAACATATTTTGAGGTTTAGACAGCATTACCTGGATTAAAACTCTGAAGACTATTCCACATTAATGAGAAAACAAATATCCACAGGAATTTCGCTAGAGTTACATATTTATGTTTAAATACAGCAAACCCTCCTTATTCACTGGTGTTGCATTTCTGGATTCAACCTCAATTCAATAATATTTGAAAAAAAAATGTCTGTAATGACCAGGTACAGTCATATTTTCTTGACATTATTTTCTAAACAATATATCAAATATTTACGAAGCATTTTCATTCTATTAGGCATCACATGTAATTCAAAGCAAATACTATTCTATTTTATGTAAGGGACTTGACATCAGATGTTGATATCCACAGGGAGTCCTGGAACCAGTTTCTCATGGGTAGCAAAGAACGATTTTATATGCTTTTAACTACATGATTCCTTTTTTGTTTGTGTGTTTCAAAAAATTGACTACATGAGTAGAATACACAGAAGGAACCCCAGGAGGCAATGCTTTTAGTGTATTATATATAAGTGAAGATCCTAGATTATATATCAAAGACACTCTTGATCAAATATATAATTATTCCAAGAATTATTACCAGAAAAAAAGAGACTTGTTTGTAAACTGATTGGAAAAGTTCAAATAATCCAGTTAACAAAATTTGTTACTTATAAGATGATAAAAAGAAATTCAATATAGCCTCTTCTTTAAGACTTCTAGAGGTTGAGGGTGAACAGTGGTATTTACAAATTCTCTTAGCATCCATATTTAAAAGAGAGATGATAACTGGAGAAGAAATGGTGGAATAATCTGGAAATTAGGTAAGGGTGGGACATAATGAAGGGAAAAAATAACTTCCTTAATTTTTAATAGGTCTTTGTAAGACAAAGATGCCCCCCTGAGATGGCTGTGCAAAGTTATAGGTCCTGTTTCTTCATCATCCAAAAGATTCAGGCTCATGTCTTGAAGTGCCAAACACTTAATCATATATATTACTCCTATTTTTTTAACATTTTATTTCAGATTATGTTAATTTATTTATAAACTAATGCATAAAACTTGCAAATTGCACACACCTATGGGGTACCAAGTGTACATGTATACTTTCACATAATAGTTAAAATGTGTTAAGTATATTTTTCTCTTCTTCATGGTGAAAACTTTTTTAAAAGCCCTTTTTCTAGCTTTTGGAAATGCACAGTACATTATTATTATCTATAGTCACCTCATGTGCAATGACCAAAACATCTTGTTTCTAACTATAATCAGAGATCTTTAGTCAACATTTCCCCATCCCTCCCAGCTCTTACTCTCCCAGTCTTGTGCGGACCACCACCTCAATTTCAATGTCTATGAAATCAACTTTTAAAAATTTACTCACAATTAATATCATGCAATACTTGTAATTTTGTGCCTGGGTTCTTTCACTTACTATATGGTCTCCAGTGCTATGCCTGTTGTTTCAGATGACACTTTTTTTTTAATTAACTAGTATCCATCAAACATATGTGCCACATTTTACTTATCTATTCATCAGATAATGGACATTTAGGTTGGCTTTATATCTTGGGAATGGTGAATAACGTTGCAATGAACTTGGGGCATAGGTTTCTCTACGACATACTGATTTCATTTCTTTGGATACATACCATTACAAGGAATGGCTGGATCATATGTAGTTCTGTTTGTCATTATTTGAGGAATTCCTGTTGTTTTTCATAACGTCTAATTTAGTTAACATTTTCATCAACATTGTATAAGGAGTCCCTTTTCTCCACATCCTCACCAACACGTTTCTTCAGTCTTTTTGATGGTAGCCATGCTTACTGGGGTGAGGTAATATTTCATTACAAAATATAAATAATTTTATTTATATTTCCCTTATGATTAATGTATTATCCTTGTTTTGAGCTTTCAGATGTCTGCAGATTATACACTCTGAAAAAATAATTTCCTTTCATATACTTTCATATGTATATAACTGTTCTGTGTCTGAGAATTAGCAATGGTACTTAAAATTATAGTGTATATTGTTTCTATTCACTATCTATGAAGAATTAATTCCTTGGATGCCAAAATCCAATATGCTCAAGTCCCTTAAATAAAGTGGTGCTTGCTTTTTCTTTCTTTTTCTTCTCTCTTTTTTTTTTTTTTTTTTTTGCATATGACTTATGTATATCCTCCTGAGTACTTTAAGTTATCTCAGACTATTTATAATGGCCTAATACAAGATAAAAGTTGTGAAAATAATTGTTATAGTATATTGGTTAGGGAATAATGACAAGAAATTAGTTCAACATGTTCGGTACAGATATAATGTTTTGAATATTTATAATTCCAAGATGCTTGAATCTATGAATGCCCAATCTGCATATATTAATGGTTGATTGTATATACATTTTCTCCAAGAGTTAGTTACCTGCTAGAAGCTATAAAAGTGGTGTGTTCCTCTGTAGGAATGGCAGAGAGCCCTCAGTGTGACCTTGCTGGAAATTTTCAAATGTCTCCCAAATTCTGGTGAATTTTGGAAATATGCTCTGAAGATAACCTTCTTTTGTGGTAGTCTCTGTGGAAGCAAGTTAATGGGACCAAAGATAAGAACAGTAAAGAATCACAAGTGGACAATTGGAAGAATGGTTTCTCTCCAAGGAAGAAGGAAAGAAGAACAGACCTTAAGTGGGCAAGCAAGACTTAAAATGCAGAGACTATATGCAAGGATCTTATATAAAGGTTTCAACATTCTTTTTTCCATTTTCCCTTGACAATGGAAATATCTGTTGTTAAAATTCAGTCATTTGTTTGATTTGTTTTGTCTTTTGTTTATATCCATTTTGTTCTTGTTGAAAATTACCATCCACCTAACTTTTATGTTAATGATGCTGGGAATATTAAAGAGAATAGAGTCATGAAAGAGTCATGACTCTCTCTGTCACCCCTAAGCTGAGAACAGCATGCACATAGTTGATCAAAGCAATGGAATATAGAAACAGAATATATCATTCAGTAAGTTTGGAAGTTTCTGAAGTTTGGGTCAAATTAAAAGACCAGCATGCTTTATAAACCTTATATAAAGCACATAATTCAAATGAATAAGTTGATATATCTCTACGTGGCTCCAGAAACTTGTGTGTATATATATTGTGTATATATATATATTAAAATGTGTGTGTGTGTGTATAAAGGTTTTATTTTTTTTCCTGATTACGTGTGTGTGTGTGTGTGTGTGTGTATAAAGGTTTTTTTTTTTTTTCCTGATTATGTGTGTGTGTGTGTGTGTGTGTGTGTTTGTGTATTCTTTCTTTCTCTGATTTGGAGGATTTCTCCTGTTTTCTTCGTCTCTATTATTTAAAAATTTCCTTTTGTTGGTGCACTATAATTATATGTGGTCATGGGAAGTGTTGTTTCATATTCACACATGCACAAAATATAATAGTATAATTTGTTCAACTTCATTTCTAAGAAACCTGTACTTTAATTGCCATATGAAACCTTCAGCTCAGTGAAGAATTAAAGCTAGCTAGAAGCACTTTGAAGCAGGATAGTTTAAATGTCTATCATTAAGTAGAGGCAGCATCCATGGTGTTGGATTCTCATAAACGTAGGAATGAATGTTGATTTAAGATGTTGGCTAACGCATGAACTTGGATTATATAAAACCTCAACTTTTGTCTGATAAATTTCTATATCTTTCTATACATGCCAATTTCAATCCTCAAAGAAAAGAATTTCACTGGCACCTTTCATAACAGTGGAGCTATTAGGTCACTCATAGGACTCTGGGGAGCCTATGAATTAGCCACACAGTGATTGTTTCTAGACCAACCATCTAGAGCTGACGAAACGTCATATTTTAAATAGCATAGCTTCTTCTAGCAATACCTGCAGGAAAGAAATGACTGCCAGAAAGATGACTGAGGTGTCTGATTTGACCTCCACAATAATATTGTCTATTGATGGCTTTCATCTCCCACCCTATGCTTACTTACCTCATTAATCAACCTTTCTCAGACACTTTCTATGTTTCTTAGCCCATACATGTTAATGTTCCCCAGGATCTCATCTTTGCCCCCTTCTTACCAGTTGTGCCACTGTTAATATTGAAATTCCAAGTGGCACCCATTTAACATTCAATTAAATGGGAACTTCATTCAATAACTGATTCTGACTGCCTCTGCTGGAAGTCATATTTCTAATAAATAATGTATGCATATTAGCAATTTCCTAGCGCACTACTCCAGTTGGATGAACTTATTCATTTCCCCAAAGTAATTTCAGATCTTGAAATCTTTATCTGCACTCACTAGACTTAATGCTGTGAATGAAAAAGACAAGGGTTGCTTATTCATCACTGCATTCCTCATCATCTGGCACATGGTAAAGTATAGAATAAGTGTTTTTAGATTAAGTAACTAAAAGCAGACAGTACAGTGACACCTAGACCAGAAATTTGAAATTCACCTTCCTTTTACCCTTTATTTTGTTTGTCATCTACCCAGTACTAGATAGATAGATAGGTAGATAGATATAGATAGGTAGATATAGATATAGATATTTTTCCACAGTAAGTTTTTTAAATTTATAATAGTGATTCATTACCAGAAAATGTTATGGTTTGAATAAATGTTCCCCAAAGGCTCATGAGTTAAAGGTTTATTCCCTATGACCTAGCTCTGTTGGAAGGTGATAGACCATGTAAGGGCTGGGGTCTTGTCTGAGGAAGTTGGGTGACTGGGGGTGTGCCCTAAAAAGCAATACTGGAACCCCAACCCCATTCTCGCTCTCATGTTGGCCACTCAGCCACCACTAGGCAAGCAGTTTACATTGCCACCTGCTCCCGCTACGGTATGCTGACTCACCACCTGCCCAAAAGTACTGAAGCCAACCAACCATGGAATTAAACCTCTGAAACAGTGAACCAAAATAAGCCTTTTTTTCCAGATATGTTTTCTATCTCAGATATTTTGTCGCAGTGACAGAAAGCTAACACAAATAATAGAATCCAAATTCTTTCTTTAATGTTTCGTACTCCATCTCTCATAATTTTTCTCTTCCTTCCAAACGATTTATTACGTTCCAAGGACAATTTAATACTAACTACAAGGCCATTGTTTCCATTTTTATCTGCCAAAGTCTAAGCCATTTTATATATTCAACTCAAATATAAACTCTTCTATCAAGACATCATGGATTCCTTCAGTCTTATTTTCTTTATTCTTTGTGATCATATTTTACTTCAGACATCTCTCTTCCATAGCACATTACAAGTACTATTATATTTTAACATCTGCTGTATGGTACCAGAGTTTTCCCATATGTTTTTGCCCTCAGGTGATATGATTATGCTTGAAAATGGCCATTGGAAAGAATCCATCATGGGAAAAAAATATATAACATATTTGTAAAATAAATTAATTAATTAATAAGAAGAAGAAATAAGGAAATAAAATAAGGAAGGGATGGGAGAAAGAGAAAGAGAGAAGAGTGGAAAGAGAGTGAGAAAAGAGGAGCAGAGAAAAAGATGGCCTCAGATTGCCTCAAGGATGAACTGATGTTTATTTGCAAAAGTTTTTCACAAAGTGCTCTAATAAGTCAAAGACCATTATAAAAATTACCCTTTGGCCACTTTCCCTTTTTGTTCTTCAGCTCAGAGAAAATGACAAAAGAGTCATAAATTCATGTATAACTCAATTTGAAAAGATTGGAAATTACTGTATGTGATATTTTCCATCTAGTGAATAGCATACTTAATTTCACAACACCATATTATATGCCAAGAGAAATAACTTATTGGACATGAGAGTGTTTCCTGATTTTTAATTAGGTCAAAAATTCTCAAAACCATAATTCTGAAATCTTTAAAGAAATATGTATAAGATAATAACATCAAATATTTTACAGAAAAATGAATAATTTTTCCCAAATGACTCTCTCAAGGGAGAGTTATCTTTCTCCAGTAACTAACATCAAGTAAGGCATTTTTTTTTTACTTTCATCATTAATATACAAAATGTTGTCAATCTCCTATAGAAATTATGAACCTGAATTAGATCTACCATGTTATTTTTCCTCTCTGCCATGGAATCACAAGTATTCCGTGTAGGCAGCATTCCATCTGTTTGTGTCCCACAGTGAAAATTGTGCAAAAGAGATCTCAATTGATCATACAACAGACATGAAATATGAGGGAGAAATTAAAAATTTTTAATGCATTAAGACTGAAAATTTGTAAGCTGTTTGAAAAGACAACATGAACTTGTGTATTCTAGCTATTATATAAATAGTACACACATTTTTAAAAAACAAATTGTGAAAAATATATTTCAGTACTTGCTAGGTACAGTCATTGATCTGAGTCTATCATTGAACTCAATGTTTAAGCTGCCTATGAATTGCAAGTGTATCCAGATAAGATTGTCTTGCCTCCTTCCAGGTCATACTTGAGAACCAAATTATTAGCACTCATACTTCAAAGCAGTAAATAAATGTTCAAACTCCATACACTAAGTTTTCTTGGCCAGTCAGAAGAGAATTAAGGAGTGAAAATGATGCATGTACATTTAAAAAATATGGTTTTCAAAAAGACAAGCTTTAAAAGAAATCAGAAATATGCAGAATCTTGGATGTATTACTCTTGCTCTATTTCCTAGGTGAGGCATCTGTCTTACAATGTGCTTTTCTTCTTTTTGGTTCTCTTTCTACAGTGAATCCTACTTAGGAAAATTATAATTTGTTTATAATAAAATTGACTTGAGAGGTTCTTACAAATATGACTTTACAAAGATTGATACCGCCGGTTATCGGTGATGAGTTCTGCTTCCTCACATGTTGAAGTTTGAACATTAGAGAAGCATGCGGAGGAAAGCATATAAAGCAGGGTTTATTTAAAAGGGGTAACAGATTTCTCTTGGGAAGCAGAAGGGGGGACATAGCTGATATGCACCTGTTAGAAGAAAAAGCAGGCCCTAATCTCCATCATGTTGGATTAGGCCCCAACTTCCTTAATAAGGCTCCTATAGCACAATAATTAAAATTAAGAATCAATAAATGGGGTGGATTCAAACTAAAAAGCTTTTTCTCGGCAAAAGAAATAGTGAGGTGAATAGAGAGCCTACAGAATGGGAGCAAATCTTTACCACAAGCACATCAGATGGATCATTAATCTCTAGGGTATATAAAGAACTCAAAAAGCTAAATGCTAAACAAACAAACAAACCACCAAATAGCCCAATCAATAACTGAGCCAAGGTGATCTGCCTTTTAATAGTTCTTAGGCTTCCATTGTTCTCCTAACCTCTTCCCCTTTATCCTTCTTCTTCCTGCCCTGGAGATGCTAGGTGGGATGGCCAAAAGGCGGGAACCAGGTGGGCTGAAGGGGGAAGGGCAAGATGGTACAGCCCTGGGACACATTAATCAGCAACTCTATAGCTCCCTGCAGAGAGGGGCAATTCCTGGGACAGGTGACCTTAGCAACCAGCTGGAGGAGGGGTAAATTCTTGATAAGGGTGGGGGAAGGGCCCTGAAGGAATGTCAATCCCTTAGGGGACAGTCTCCAACTTTCTGGACTCACTCAATATTGGCCTCCTTGATCTGACCTGACTTGATTTACCCATCTATACTGACTGCCTGTTTAATTCTGGCTTCAAGATGTCCATCGGTTTGTAAGAGGGAGTGTGGTGGAAGCCACTGTTTCTTTGTCTGGGTCTTCTCTGTGGGAGGCACTCCTCACCCCAGATGCTGTGAATTTTGTCTGGTGACATTTGGAGCAATGCCTTCCTCCTAAGAGGAGCTGCATTTGCAAGGAGAGTACACAGAGCTGCCTCCCAGGCTGGAGTGGACCAGGAACAAAGGCTGACAAACAGATGCATTATCCCAGCTGGTTACCTCAGAAACACCACAAATCTGTGGTGCAGCTCCTATTCCCAGACTTCCCCGTGGGATAAGAGGGAAGACAACTGGTAGGTAAACTGCGTTCTTGACAGACTGCTCTATCCATTTTCCTTCCCTTTCTTAGAGGCACTCTCCCAAAAAATAACTTGAACAAGAAAATCTCACCAACTCTTCTAAAGAAACTGATGTAAAATATAAGTAAAGGTTTTTTGCATTTTTCCCCCCTCAAAGGATTTTCTGAAATTTATCCTTTATCTATATATTGGTTCTTTGATTATTTTTACATGGAACAAATTATGGTTCATAATATATCCTTAAATTACATTTTTATTAAGTAAATGCTGAAGATGAAACCTATTGTCACACTTTTCTAAGACACTGATGATTATTTATGCATTAATTATCAGTTTATGTTTTTCATCATTTTGGGAATCATGAGGATCAACCCAGGGCCTCATGCATGTTAGGCAACTGACCTACCTCTGAGCTATACTTCCAGCCCACTGACTACAGTTCTATCATAAATTGAAATTCATTGCACAAAGATCAGTGGTATCAGATAGGAAAGAGTATAAGAGCTGGAAACTTCTCCTAACAAATACAATCCCACACTGTCTATACCTCAGGGATTTTTATGACATAGAATTTCCTCATGTGACAATTTTATATTTGTATTACAAAATTACTTCACTCCTTATTATACATTGTCTCTGCTTACATAAAGTCACACCTGGAAGAATTTATGGGATAAGCTGTTATTAGACTTTGGAGTGAATTGGTTCATGAATTCTGGTAGGTTGATGTTTGGAGATAGAAAAAGTGGCCAGGGTCACAATATTTTCTTCAGGGATACACCCCCCCTCCCAACTTTTTTTCCATAAACCCCTACTTCTCAGCATTTAAGATCCAAATGATAACATTCCCTCTTGATCCCAAACTCGCCAATATTTTCTTCAGGGATACACCCCCCTCCCAACTTTTTTTCCATAAACCCCTACTTCTCAGCATTTAAGATCCAAATGATAACATTCCCTCTTGATCCCAAACTCGCACGTCCATCTCACAATTCAAAATACATGCAGTCCCTTTCTAAGATTGCACAAATTCTTCAGAGTTCCAGAAGCATTGCTCAAGTCCAAGTTGAAAGTCTCCTTTGATACTTAAGGCAAACTCAACTGGGAGCCCCTTGTTGGCAAGGGAATTATGTACCTCTGAGGTCAAATAGCAGAGGATACCTCATTCCAAAAGGAAAGAGTAGAAAAATATCAAGGGGGCAATTGAACCAAAGCAAGAAGAAAAGCTAATAGAGCAAATACAAATTCTGTAGCTTCATATCCAGTGGCACACAGTGGTGTGATGTGAATTCTCAAGGTCTTGAGAAGCCCCACCTCGACAACCCTGCTGGCTGAAGCCCACCCATCACTATTTCTATTGTTAACTTATATTCCTTCCAAAAATGTCTGATTTCTGAGCACAGAGTGATGCCAACCTATATTTTCTATTTCTCTTATCTTCTGATACTCTCTCACTAGGTCTCTCTCTCTCTCTCTCTCTCTCTCTCTCTCTCTCTCTCACACACACACACACACACACACACACACAAAATCATAGCTGGAAAAATTCTAGATGATCTTTCTAAAAGCATTTCATGGGGTGACATTTCTTCATGGGCTCATCAAAGCCCAGGGTCTGATTCTCAAACTTGCAGCTTCAAAAATTGGATTTGGCAGCACAAGGATGAGTGTATGCACCTCTTGGGAAGCCTCAAATTAACCAGTGTATAGTGACTGTGTAGAAAATGAAAACTGCCAACTTTCATTTGCATTATGAAATGTAATTGCCACATAACTGTCATTTGGACCATTCTTGTTTACTAAAATTCTCAAAACTATAAGCAATTATAATTATCCTAAAAATCATTGATTCACCAGATAGTCTTCTAAAAGAGCCATTTAAAAACAATTTTATTACTTCAATAAGTGTGTTAGAAATAAAGGCATGCAACTCTGTTAAAGAAGACTAAATGCCATAATTCCCCAAGGAAACATATTGCATACATTAATACTATCTGCTATTTCATAATTTTTCATCAATATTTCTATGTCACCTAGTTTTAGAGAAAAAAAAAATGTACTGTTCTTTGATTACAAAATGGATCCTGAATATTTTCACATTATAATCTTTCACTCTTTATAGTACCTGGTTTGTTTCTTTGCCTATTATATATTAATATATGATATATATTTGTTCAATAAGTATATATTAAAATATATATGAATAGATATATATCAATATACTTGTTAATATATACATATTAATATATATTTATTCAATAACATTTCCGCAGCTAATCTTATTTTTTATACTTCATGTGCAAAATTTATCAGTAAGGGGGAACAATTTTGAATGGTAGATAAGTAGATAAGTGCTAATACCTGGCCAATGTATTAGTCTGTTTGGCATTAAGAGAATAAAATACTTGAGGCAGGCTAATGTTATAAATAGATTTATCAACCTCATAGTTTTGGAGGCTGAAAATCCAAACCCCATGATGCAGGCTCTGATGAGAGTCACATGGTAAATAGTAAGAGTGTATGTAGGAGGAAGAGAGCACTTTTCAAAACAGAAAGAGAGAGTCTGGGTGAAGCCAGGCTCTGGTTTGTACAACACCATCATGCAATAATTAACAAGGGTCCTGTGAGAAATACTCAATTCCTTCCTAGTCCATGCCTTTAATCTAAGAACTTCTCACTAAGTGACACTTCTGAGAGATGCCCTACTACCTCCCCACTTCACCGCCTGACGACCAAGCTGCTAACACATGAAACACCATAGACCCTAGGGCACAAGGGGTTTAAAATTTCCTAGAACAGCAACGGGAAGCCATAGGCAGTCTTCAGTTAAGATGAAGTGGTCATTTGCTTTCCTTAAAAGATATGTGTATTTTAAGATTTATCCACCAGAGAGTTGTGGCAGTGCAAAGACCTGTTAGAAAATTTCTTGTAATGCTAGATAATGAAGGCTTGAACAAACAGAGTGGGAGAGATGTGGAAGGAAGTAGATACATTTTACGTTGGTTTTGGATTTCTTTTAGCATGCAAATTTGGATTGTATATAAAGACTGGTTATCTGAAGGAAATAATGTTTTATTAGGTCTTAATTAAAGAAATACAATTATATCACCATAATGGTCTTCATTTTTGAGAATCTATCATTAGCTTATGCATTCCATCAAGTTATTTTTGTGACTTTTCTATATTCTTGCTTTTACAATGAAGTCATCTTGATTAAACTGCATGTTAAAAATACATTTTTGAGCTTATGATGCTTAAGCATTTCAAAGTGTACACTCTTTCAGTTCCTTCTCTTCAAAGCTTCGATGGAGTTATCTATCCAAAGTATCACATTATTTCAGCATTAAGCATGGAAAGCATTTACAGCCCTCTAGTATTTTTTAATTTCAAATCCATTTTTATTGCTGCTAAGAGTGGAATCATGCAAAAAACATTTGATACATAAAAACAATAGAAAACAAATAATAGAATAAAGAGATGGGGATTGCATTGAATAGCATGATTTTATATTACTAGCATAAGGAAATAATTTTCTCTAGTTGAGAGAATACTAAAATTACTTTTCAGATGTTTCACCTGGAATTCAATAACTACTTCCATATTTCAATATTTGAGGTCTTAGGGTTTTGTGGTCTTGATTTTTACCATAGAATAGCTCAGATACCAGTGATTACATACTAGGTTAAAAAACTAAACAAAATTATTCCACTCTACTATATGAATAATTGATTACCCTTAAATCCAAGTATTATATTATTTTGCAAATTTTAACTTTACATATTATATAAAATGATCATGTAATGTCCTTTTTAATAAGCATTAACATATATTGGAATGACATTACAAAAAACTATACACACACACACACATATGTGTATATATTTAATAAAAATCTTTAAATAATATGGGAAGACATATACAATCTGAAAATAAGGTGTCAATCAAAGAGAGTTTACAAATGATATTTGGTATAAAACTCAAGCTGCTTATTAACTATAGGCATCACCATCACAAAATATAATATTCCATTGCTCTAGTATTCAGGAAATTTATTATAGCTATGAGATAACCAAAAGCTTTCTTTTTTGAAAAAGTGTCAACCAAACCATAAACTGGCTGTCACTTAACCTTGGAAGGTTGTGTGACATCAGTACTGAGGAAATTATCACCTGCCACACACACTTTGGCATTATGAAACATATCAAAGAATTTGGAAGTATTTCCAGCTAAATATGATCTTTATTCTCAAAACCGAAGAAGTCTTACCATAGAAATAGAATTTTACTTAGAAAAAAACAACTTTAGAATAAACCTTGTTTCTTGAATTCAACATTTCAAAAACCCACCCTCCATAAAATACTAAAATTAGTGATTTCCCATGAAGCATGACTTTCTATGCACCTTGTTGTGTTAACCACTAATCCGTGCCTAGAAAAACTGCAGTAAGGTAAGGCCTATAAAGAACGGGATAATGAACAAAGTGGAGAGAGGAAGTGGGCCAATTCCATTATCTTCAGTCTTAGAGGATCTGAACCTAGTGAGCCTACTTGTGAAGTAAAGCAGTCTATTCATGAACCATCTGAGGAAATCCACTTGTGCAGTAGGCATGTGACCTATCCTATAGTTACCCTTGCGTGTATGTGTGGTGCAGCCCTCCGTGTATCCTGGCCAGCCAATGCCAAGAAGTATATGAATAATAAATTCTCCAAACCTCTCTGTTGTACGCGGGTAAACAGTATGCTTGGGCCATTTGTAGCCCTGGGATGGAATACACCTTATTTATCAAGAACAAACATGAAATGTCTGCTAACTCACTAAAAAAATTTTCAATACATATTCATGACCCGAATTATTTTTGAAATCATTAACCAGATTATCATCTTTTGTTCATCACACTTTTAGTGCAGGAATGCCTAATCATTTAAAGGATGATGTTGCAATGCTCACAAAAGCAAGATAACAGTGTAGAGTCAGGTCACAAGCTGAGGGGTAGCAGGAAGTGTCCCTGACCTCCTTAGGGAGTAAAAAAAAAGAAAAAAAAAAAGATCACTGTTTTATACAAACATCCAGAAATCTTTGTCTGTAATATATCGATATCACTAGTATAAAATATTTAAATCATGTAAATCCATCATTACACCGTAATGCATGAACAAACAGCTCAAATGTGTTAATTCTGTTCAAACTCATATAGAAAGAATCTGCATTACTATGCATAGAAAATTATTCAGCAAGCAGTTGTGGAAAAGACACTGTGAATTAAAAATGTCATGTGGGTTTTGTATTTAAAAAGGGAGATCGTCTTCAAATGTATGATTAAAATACATTCATTGGATTTCTAGTTTCTGGTTTTGACGTAGAAAGAGCTTGGAGGTCACTACAGCCATCCTTACAAGAAAGCTATTTCAACCACCAATAATGACTCTTCTAAGAATCACAGAAAATTCAAGTATTAAGGCAACATGCTACAAAACTGAAGGAAGAGGCAGATGCTGAAAATCAACAATTTGCCAGGAGCAGAAGCCCCAAAGCCAGAAGCCTGCCCCTGGAGCCAGTATTGGTAAGAGCACTTAAACTATAATTGATTAATTGCTATGGCCTCACTGTGAACTAGTGCTGTGGACAAAATTACGTCTCCCTAAAGCTTAAATGTTGAACCCCTGACTCCCTGATGTGACTGTATTTGGATATAGGTTCTCCAGGGGATAATTAGGCTAAATGAGGTCATTATGGATTGGTGCTGTTACAAGAGACATTAGAGAGGCTAGAATTCTCTCTCCCTCCAGGCATCCACAAAGAAGAGGCCCTGTGAGCAACACGGAGAGGATGGCATCTGCAAATCTGGGAAGGGAGCCCTCATCTGGATCCAAATTGGCTAGCACACTGTCCTTGGCTTCTCAGCCTCCAGAACTGTGAGAAAATAATGTTGGATTCTTTATGCCACTCACGTTTCATTGTTGCAGACTAAGAGACTAAATTCTAATGTAAGAATTAAAATATCCAGAGCATCTCACTCTCAGAGGGTATTCACTCTTCTTCATCTTAGTTTTATCCAGGAGTCTCACCAGATTCTTAGAGTAAATGTAAAAGAAAAAAAAAATTTATTTGTTCGTGGCCAGAGAAGGGCAAAAATAAACACTTTGAAATACAACCAGAATGTTCTTTAAAACTTTTTCTCAGGGAATAGTATTTTATCAGAGATTAACCAACTGAGGTGAAAAGAAATCTCAATCTCCCTTCAGCATTTGATGTGAACAGCTGAGACCTAGTCATAGGGTAATAAATGCCTTGTCTTCCTCACACTGAACCACCACACCACAAGGACCTCTGTATGGTAGCACAAGTTACATCTGAAGACCTCAGATGGCTTAGGTCTAGGTACGAAATCTCCGGGAAAACTCACAGACAAGACAAAGGGGGAGAAAAACAAAAACACTTGAAGAATCATTAATGTCTGATACCAAAGCAATATCAACCAGTAAACACAGCCTGACTGCCAAATAGATGAACCTAAAATCTCAAAATTTCAATCCTTTGGAATTCTATCTGTTCTTTCTGTCTGATATATCCTTCCAAGCATTCAACACAACATTACAAGGCTTATGGAATTGGCAAAAGCAAAGTCTGAAGAGAAAAAGGGTCAGGATCAGATATGATAAGAGATTATGAAATTATCAACAGGGAATTTAATAAAACTATGATTAAGATGCTAAGTAGTATCTAATGGGAAAATGTATATAATATGTAAGAACTTATGAATCAAATAAGAATAAATGAAAATGCAAAAATCAAAATTAAATGCTAGTAATCAAAATCACGATAAGAGAAATGAAGACTACCTTAGTTGAGCCCATCAGTAGATTAAACACATCCAAGGAAACAATTGGTGAGTTGGAAGGTAAGTCATTAGGAACTTTCCAAACTGAAAAACAAAGAGAGAAAAGAATTTTAAACTGGGTACCATGGTGTATGCTGGTAATCCCACTGGTTTGAGAGGCTGAGAAGGAGGATGTCAAGTTCAAAGCCAGCCTTAGCAAATTAGCAAGGCCCCATGCAACTTAGCAAGACCTTGTCTCAAAATAAAAGATTAAAAAAGACTGGGGATATTGCTCAGCGGTTAAACACCCCTGGGTTCAATCACTGATATAAATAAATAAATAAATAAATAAATAAATAAATAAATAAATAATATGTATATTATACTTTGGTGATTTTTCCAATTCTTCCAGTTTGGAAAAATTACCAAAATATAACATACATGTAACAGGAATATCAAAAGAAAGAAAAAGAGAAAAAATATTTAAAATTATAATGGCTAATAGATTCTCAAATTAAAGATAAATATGAAACCACAGATCTAGGAAGTTCAGAGATTACCAAGAAAGATAAATACCAACAGAACTGTTCCTAGAAAGTAACATTTTAAATTGTATCAAACCAAAGACAAATTTTGAAAAAAAATGTTGTAGGAGGGGGATATGAAGGAAGAAAGAGACCCACATAAAGGGAATAGGGTGATAATTACATTGCATACATCTCCCAAGCGATGCAAGCAAGAAGAGTGAAATATTTTAGAAAAAATAGAATTCTGTATCCAACAAAATTATCCTTCAAAAGTGAGTAGAAAAGACTTTCTCAAGCAAACAAAACTTGAGGGAATTTTTCACTAGTGGATCTTTTTTGCAAGAAATGTTAAGTCCTTTGAAAAGAAGTAAATTATATATGTCAAAACTCAGTTCTATGCAAAAACTTAGTGAAGTAATGCAAATAAAATAACAATGCATAACATGATTGTAGCTTATGGGTAAATGAAATGAGTGACAATATTGCTGCAAGGGATTGAAGAAAATAATTTGCATTATGAGGTACTTGTTCTGTTTATTAAAGGTTACAGTGTTCTTGAAATTATATAAATGTATCTTGCACACTAAGGCAACAACTAAATTTTTCAAAGAGGTTTGATTGATATGGTAAGGATAAAAAAGGAACCAAGTTAATGTTTCAATTAAAACCACATAATGTAGAGAAAAGGAGTATAATACCATAAACAAATAAACAAACATAAAATAAGGACAACAAATAGAAAAGAATTACAAAGATAGAAGATGTTAATTCACCAGTATTGATAATCACTTTAAATGTGAATAGTCTAAATATAAACAATTAAAAGTAACTGTCAGAGTAAAATTAAGAAGGAAAACAAGAGTCAACTGCATGCTGTCTATGAGAAACCTACTTTAAAAACAGTTTTAAAATGAAGGATTAGAGAAACATACCCTTTTGACAGCTAAAAGTAAATTGAAATGATGATATTAATTGACAAGTTAGACTTTGCTAAAGTTGAGAAGATTATTTGAAAAAGAAAACATTATGGAATTTTTAAAAAGCTACAGAATGGGTAACAATATTTGCAAAATCTATATCTGATAAAGAAATTTTATTCAAAATATACAAAGAAAACTTAAATCTAAACAACAAGAAAACAAAACAACATATTTGAAAAATGGGTAAAATATTTAAAGATAACTCACTCAAGAAAATATACATGCTATAAAAAAGGAAATGATGTTCAGCCTCATAATTGAGTTGGTAATTGCAAGTTAAAATAATAATAAGATGCTGCTTACTTATTAAAATAGCTAAAATCCAAAACATTCACCACTCCAAATACTAGTGAGGATGTGGAAAAATTATTCACTTATTCAGTGCTGGAGGAAACTGAAAATATTCCAGCCACGTTGGGAGACAATATGGCAGTTTCTTATAAAACTAAACATACCCTTACCATACAATTCTGCAATCATAATTCTTGTATTTACCCAAAGTAGTTGAGAACTTATGCCTACACAAAAACCTGTGCATGCATGTTTGTTTATTTATTGATAATTGCCGAACTTGGAAACCAACCAGATATCATTCAGTAGATGAATGGAAAAACAAACAGTACATCCATGCAATAGAATGTTGTTCAGTAATAAGAAATAAGCTATTGAACCAACAAAAGACATGGAGAAATTTTAATGTATATTTAATGTGAAAGAAACCAATCTGTGTAAGACTACATACTGCATGATTCAAAATGTATGATATTTTTGAAAAGACAAAGCTATAAAAAGAATAAAAAGTTTGATATCTGAGATCATGAAGGTGGAAGGTATAGGTGATGTAGCCCAGGGAATATTTTAAAGTAGTGTAATAATTTTACATGATATTAAAATAGCAGATAGATATCATGATTCATTTCTCAAAATCCATAGAATATATAACATCAAGAGTGAATCCTACTGTAAACCTCAGAATTCAAAGAAGAAGAAGAAGAAGAAGAAGAAGAAGAAGAAGAAGAAGAAGAAGAAGAAGAAGAAGAAGAAGAAGAAGAAGAAGTCATCACAATTGGCTTATCAACTAAAGAAAGATGGCCTTGTGGTTCAAATCTGCAATCCCAGCAATTTGGTAGGTGGAGGCAGGAGGATCCTAAGTTGAAGGTCAGCCTCTGCAACTCAGCAAGACTCTGTCTCAAAATAAAAATTTTAAAAACAGCTGGGATGTAGCTCTGAGGTATAACACCCCTGGGTTCAATCCCCAGTACATCAGAAACAAAAGAAAGAAAAATAGAAAAAGAAATAAAAATGTTAATACTAAGGGAAACTATGTGTAGGAAATGAATACATAGTTTCCTTAGTATTAACATTTTGAAAACTATGCACCTCCAGAAAAAAATGTATATTGAGTTCCTGATACCAGTACTCATTGATTTTGGACATTAAGCTGCCAAGACAGATAAATTTCTATTATTTAAGCCACTGATGTGTGATAATTAGTTGTGGCAGCCCTAGAAAACTAATAGAGAAATATTTTGCTTTATTTCAAATTTTTCTGTAAAACCTAAAGTTCATTCATTAAAAGTCAATTGTTATATCACGTATATATTCATTGCTTGAAATTTATCAGGATACCTAGAAGAAGGGCATTGTCCTTGAAGTTGTAGAAGATCAAAGTCTTCTTTTAATAATTCATTGCACAATTCAACAGTAACATTTTAGATTTTCTTTTTTTGATTTTAGTTTTTTAGTTTATTTGTTTTAATTAGTTACACATGATATGACAGTACAATGATGCTGACATATCATACATTTGAATCTGATGGGGTATAATTTCTCATTTTTCTGAGTGTACAGGTTGCAGAATCACATTGGTCATGCAGTCACATATATACACACAGTAAAAATAATGTCTATTTCATTCTACTGTCCTTCCTTTTCCCCATCCCATCCCCTCCCCTCCCATCACTTCTCTCTAACCAATCTAATGTGACACACTTCTTTTTTTTTCCTTTTTTCTCACTTCGACATACATGTATTCTGTATGATGATGAGAGTCTCCTTCCCTCTTCCATGCAATTCCTCTTCTCCCTCCCTTTTCCTCCCACCTCTCTTCCCTATCTAGAGGTAATCTTCTTCTCATGCTCTTCAATCTATCCCATTTTGAGTCACCCCCATTATATCAGAGAAGACATCCAGCATTTATTTTTGGGGGGATTGGCTAACTTCACTTTGCATAATCGCTCTAATGCTGTCCATTTCCCTGCAAATGCCATGATCTTGTTATTTTTTCGTGCTGAGTAATATTCCATTGTGTATATATGCCACATATTTTTTTATCCATTCATCCATTGAAGGGCATCTAGGTTGGTTCCACAGTTTAGCTATTGTGAATTGTGCTGCTATAAACATTGATGTGGCTGTGTCCCTGTAGTAACATTTTAGATTTTCATTGCACAATCATTTTAACATTTGTGTTGCTTACACTGTGGCTATTTTTTTTTTTTTTTTTGTCAAGCATGACCGTTTCTGGAAAGGGTCTTGGCTGAGATTCAGATACCTGGGCTCTTGTGTTGTTAGGTTTTTCTTCTCATTTGTTATTTGACCTTGAGAAAATCACTTATAAGTTTCCTAATTTCAGTATCTGTAAAAAATAAGGGGATTTAAAGTAAATGGTCCTCAGACACACTACACTACAGGAGCGTTTTTGGAAATATGGCCATTTTGACAATATTAATTCTTCCTATCTAAGAACATGGGAGATCATTCCATCTTCTAAGTTCTTCAGTTTCTTACTTTGTGTCCTGTAGTTTTCACTGAAGATGCCTTTCTTTTGTTGGATGGAATTCCCAAATATTTTATTTTTTTAAGGTTACTGTGAATGGAATAGTTTTCCTAATTTCTTGTTCAGTTGATTCATCACTATAGGAATGCAATTGATTTATGTGTGTTCATTTTATATCTTGCTACTTTGCTGAATTAATTTATGAGTTCTGGTGTAGTTGTTTTTGTTCCTCTAAATATAGAATAATGTCATGGATAAAGATGGATACTTTGAATTTTTTCTTTCATATTCATATCCCTTTAGGGTTTTTCTTTTGTGTAATTACTTTGGATAGAGTTTCCAGGATTATGTAGAATAAACGTGATGAAAGAGGACATCCCTCTCTTGTACTGGTTTTTTAGAGGGAATGCTTTCAATTTTTCTCCATGATGATGTTACCCTTTGTTAAGCTTATACAGCTTTTACAATGTTGAGTTATGTTTATACTATCCCCAGTTTTTCTAATGTTTTGAACATGAATGAATGCTGTATTTTGTCAATTGCCTTTTCTGCATCTGTTGAAATAATCATGATTTTTGTATATAAGCCTGTTGATGCAATGAATTATGTTTATTGATTTCTGTATGATGAACCACACTTGCAACCCTGGAATGAACCCCACTTGATTATGGTACACTATATTTTTAATATATTTTTGTATGCTATTTGGCAGTATTTTATTAAGAATTTTTGCATCTATGTTGATGAGGGATATTGTTCTGAAATTTTCTTTCCTTGATGTGTCTTTGTCTAGATTTGGTGTCAGGGTGATACTAGCTTCATAAAATGAGTTTAGAAGGGATTCCTCCTTTTCTATTTCATGGAACAATTTGAGGAAGATTGGTGTTGCTTCTTCTCCACTAACAATCTATCCAGTCCTGGGCTTTTGTCTGTTAATAGGCTTTTGATGGTATCTTCAATTTTATTGCTTGAAATTGATCTGTTTAAAATTTCTAGTCCTCCTGATTTAATTTGGATAGGTTATATGTATCTAGAAATTTATTGATATCTTTTCTATTTTGTTACAATATAAATTTTCAAAGTAGTTTTGTATTATCATGCATGTTTCAGTTATGCCCATCATGATATTTCATTTTTCATCATAAATTCTAGTAATTTGAGTTTTCTCTTTCTCTTCATTAGCTTGACTAAGGATTTATCACTTTTGTTCATTTTTTTCAAAGATCAACTTATTGTTTCATCAATCTTTTGATTTTTTTGTTTAAATTTCATGAATTTCAGCTGATTTTAATTATTACCTGCCTTCTACTGCTTTTGGTGTTGATTTGTTCTTCTTTTCCTACAGCTTTGAGATGTAATGTTACACTATTTATCTGACGACATTCTATCCTTTTAATGAATGAGTTCAATGAAATGAACTTTTCTCTTAGCATTGCCTTTGGTGTCCTAGAGATTTTGATATGTTGTATCGCTATTCTCATTAACCTCTAAGGTTGTTTTTTTTTTTAATTTCATCCCTGATTTATTCTGTTATCCATTTGTCATTCAATAGCATATTATGTAGTCTCCATGTGTTAGAGTGGCTTCTGTTTTTTTTTTTTTTTTTTCTCTTTGAATTTTAGTTTCATTCCATTGTGATCTGGTAAAAAGCAACATATTATCTCTATTTTTTTTTCATTTGCTAAGAGTTGCTTTGTGGCCTAAGATTTGGTCTATTTTTGAGACAGTCCCATGTTTTGCTGAAAAGAAAATGTAGTCAGTCATTGATGGATGAAATATTCTATATATGTAGGTTAAGTCTGAATTATTAATTTTTTTTTTTATTCCTATAGCTTCCTCACTTAGTTTTTGTTTGGAGAATTTATACAGCAGTGAGAGAGGTGTGTTAAAGACACCCAGTATTATTTTGTTGTGATCTATTTGGTTCTTGAAATTGAGAAGGGTTTGTTTATATGCATACATGATCTATTGTTTGGGGAATAAACATTTATGATTCTTATGTCATTTTGGTGTATAATTACCTTAAGCAGTATAAAATGTCCATCTTTGTCCCTTCTGATTAACTTTGCTTTGAAGTCCACTTTCTCTGATATGAGGATAAAACTGCCCTGATTGTTTATGAGATCCAAGTGAATAAGTTTTTTTTTTTTTTTTTTAATCCTTTTACCTTCAGTCTGTGGATGTATTTGCCTATGAAGTGACTCTGTAGGAGAGAGAATTCTCTTGGGTCTTGTTTTTTAATTTAATCTGCCAGTCTATATCTTTTGATTGATGAGTTTAGGCCATTTACATTCAATGTTATTATTGAGAAATTATTCTTATCTCCTGTCATTTTGATTTGTTTCTGGTTTTTAATTTGAATTAGTCTCTCCTTTGTTTGACTATTCTAGTGGAGTTCTTCCCTTTACTGGTTTTAAATTTTTATTTTTCTTGGCTTCTTCATGACATATTTTGTTGAGTATGTTTTGTTGAGCAAGCATTCTAGTTGTGAATTCTTTTGACTTTTGTTTATCATAGAAGGATTTTATTTCATTGTCAATCTGAAGCTTAATTTTGTGGGTACAGTATTCTTGGTTGGCATCCATTCGCTTTTAGAGCTTTGAGGGTCTGAATGGAGAAATCAGCTTCAATCCAGACTGATTTCCCTCTAAATGATATCTGTTAATTTTTTCTGTCAGTCTTTAAAGTTCTATACTTTTTCTGTATGTTATACAATTTCATAATAATGTGCCATGGCATGTGTATGTAGCAATTTTGGGTACTTGGGGTCCTATAAGTCTCCCAGATCTTATTTCTCATCATTTCATTCTTTAGATTTGAGAAATTTTCTGATATGATTTTATTGAACAGACTGTGTTTTTTCTTTTTTTTTTTTTGGTTTGTATCTCTGAGTCTTCATCTATCCCAATAAATCTTAAATTTGATCATGTTAGTTTATCCCATATTTCTTGGAAGTTCTGTTCATGGTCTCTTAATATTTTTTCTCCAAGGTCAACTTTGTTTTCAAGGTTATATATTTTGTCCTCATTTCCTGAAACTCTGTCTTATAAGTAGTCTACTCTTTTGTTAATGCTTTCCACTGAATTTTTAATCTGGTTTATTGATTTCTACATTTTGAGGATTTCTGCTTGATTTTTTTTTTCAGAATCTCTCTTTAGTGAAGTGATCCTTCACTTTCTATATTTTCTCTCTGATTTTACTCCTTACATTGTCCTTTACCTCATGGATTAGTTTAACTCTGTGCATTCTAAATTCCTTCACTGACATTTCTTCCACTGGTTGTCAATGATTTCTGCTATTGAAGTCTCTTGGTTTATTTGGGGCAATTTGTTCCCTTGCCTTTTCACATTGTTTTTTTGTCCACCCATATAACAGTATGGATGTGAGACAGTAGAGTTTCTACCCTGTAGACTTGTAGTGTCCCTGAAGGTTTCCAGAACCCCAATATTTAGAGAGAGACAACTAATAACAACAACCAATGAAATAATAACATTCAACCAAACAGTTCCTTCTATGATGTCTATAATGTTGTCACAATAAACAGAAATGATAGGAACTGTTATAAAAATAGTAAGTTTGGAAAAGTGTTTACAATTTTGAATGGTGGACAGGGATAAAAGTGGGGTGATGTAGGATGTGATGATTATGAGGAAGAGGAAAGAAGATAAAAGTAAAAATTTAAAGAAAGGATGAAAGAACAATAGATTTACTGTTAGCAGTAGAGAAAGAAATTCAAAGGAAACATAAGTGAGAGAAATATATATATATATATATATATATATAAATTTTTTTTAAATTACAAATAATTTTTTTTTAGAAAGAGAGTGAGAGAGAAAGAGAGAATTTTAATATTTATTTTTTAGTTCTTGGCAGACACAACATCTTTGTTTGTATGTGGTGCTGAGGATTGAACCCAGGCTGCATGCATGCCAGGTGAGCGTGCTACCACTTGAGCCACATCCCCAGCCCACAAATAAAAAATTTAAAAAAATTAATAAGATTTGAAATATACTAATCAAACATCCTACTCCTCAAAAAACTGATCCATGAAAATAACTGCCATTAAAAGTTCGAGAAATGAGAAAAGAAACTAATATGAATATGTGTAAGTGTCCATGAACCATTAAGGTTGCAATTAAACAGAGAAAAAGAAGGGGAAAAAAAGTTCTCCATGAAAAGTTAAAGAAGTTTTTCCATTGGAGTTCAAAAGAGTCTCAGCTTCCCTTCTCAGCAGTGATAGGTTGGGTCATCTTGAATGTGATGCTTCGCCCTTCAGATTTCTAGGTTGAGAGACCTAATGCTGTAGGCATCATTCCTGGAGCAGGGTTTAGGCTTAGGTAGGCTCCAGGTTCTTCACTGGTTGACAAATGGTCTTAATATTTTAAATCAGTGCATCTCCAGGACTTATCAATTGCCAGTTCATGGTGAAAGAACTAGGGAACTCCTCTGGGTTCCACTCATGTGGTGGAGGAACCAATTCTTAGTCCACTCTATCACCTGAGGATCCCATGTTTCCTGGTGCTGGGTTCAGTCTCCAAACTCAATCTCTCCCACCTGTGCCCTTTTGAATTCCTGGCCAGAGGCATCTCTCAGATGGTCCTGAAAGCAGCCTGATTAGAGGGGGAAAGGGAAAGCCCAATGGGTTTCTGTGACCAGTTGTCCCCTGTGTAAACCTCTCTTCACGTTTTGATTTTCTCCTGGTCATTTAGGCTACTTTATGTCATGAATTATGGGTTTGCCAGGTCAGTATTTCAGGCCAGATTTGGGTTTTCCAGAAATCAGATCCCTCAATGGCCAACCTCCGCAATGTGGCAGCAAAATATTTTCTTCCTCTGTCCTTCATACACCACGGGGAGAGATATGGTTTCTTTCCTGTACAAGGCTATTGTGCAGTGCACCTTTCGGTTTAGTTGGTCAGTATGTCTGATCTCTAAATTCTCTATACCAAGACAAGTCTCAGCCCTCCTAAAAAATGTGAGTTCCTCTAATTCCCTTATCCCTCCTCTGTGGTCACAGAGGGACCGCTCTGGTTGGTGCCTCTTGCCACTGCAGCAGCTATGGTGCTGGATATTTCTTTCTTGTTTTATGACACCCAACCTTCTGAGTTCCCAATCTGTCTTTAGTGTCCAGTATTAAATTACAGTAAAGTCCTCCAACACTTTCTTTTTTCTTTCTTCTTCTTCTTTTTTTTTTTTTCTTGTTCACCCACCTTGCCGAGACCTTCCCTGTCTGCCTTGTTGGTTTCACACCATGGAGCAGCAGGAATGACCTTCTCTATTCCACCATCTTGAAAACACCTAATATTATTGTATCTATGCTATTTTGGTATAGAAGCATGAAAAGAAAGTCCAAAAGAAAATTCAATGCTTTCCAAGGACAGATGTTGCTTATAGGAGATGCAAATAAAATATTTTGTAAGTACAAAAAAAATCAAAGAAGTACCCCGACAAATTGTTTCATAGTGTAGAAATGTATAGTGACGATATGACAAATATTTCTGAAATTATAGACCCTCCCATGAGTATGTAAAAAATTGCAATTAAATTCATATTCATACCCAAGAAAATAACAAGATGAAATTTCATTGATAAAATAATTTTCTGGTCAATTAATAAATAATATTTTGCTCCAATGACATCTCCCAGCATTTTTTGATCATTACTGTATCAGCATGCATCATTTAATTCTGTGTACAGTTATCTCTCATCCATTTAAAATATTCTAAGTAAACATAGATAAAACATAGTGTTTCATCACCATATTCCCTGATTGTGGTATGAGGATGAACACACAACAGTGGATCAATAGAACAATAAGCAGCACAATGTGTTATTTATCTGTAAAAACTGTCAAGTATGTAAGCAATAACCCAGAAATTACAGACACATTTTTTTTTTACTTTCCATCAACATTGAAACAATGTCAAAAATAATCTCTTAAAATTATCAGTATGTTTCATTATTTTTTTAGAATAATAAGAATGTTTGTTAGGATATTTTTTTTTCTCACTGACCTGATCACTCCTTTAAAACTCAATATTATTGCCACACTTAAGAGGAAAAATCCTTATATCAGAAATATAAAGTATCATCACTCTCATCTCCGTCTCTCTTGGGTAAAAACAATCAACTGCCTGTTTAGAGCACATTTAAATGATATTAAGAATACTGAGTGATCTCCAGGGCCTCTGACACAATCCATAATCTGTACACATCCATAGACTCCCAGTCTTAAAAAAATAAATAAATAAATAAACTATGGTCCTAGTGATCAAATTCTTAAAATGATTTATCCTTCTTCAAAATTTAATTTTTTATATCACAGGCTTAAATAGGAATACCTTCTATTTAAACCAAAATAACAATTCAAACTTTAAGAATGCATTTAAATAAGAAGCAATATTCCAAGCCCTGGAAAACACTGATTTACCAATGGAACTCCCAGCAGCATTGCTAGGGGAACAGTGGGCAAGCACTTTAAAACCTATCCCATGCAGAACTAAGATGCATTAATTTGCTCATTGTTTATTAATATTAGCTGAGGCAAATAAAATATTCACCTCCATTTTCTTTTGCTTGCTTAAAGCCATTGGCATTTTTTTCTATTTCTTTTCCTGTTTCAATTTTTCAAATGTGCCATAGTTTTCTTGGATGAACTATTTCAAATTTACTTTTCTCCTGTAGAATCACCAAGTAGTTATTAACTTTATTGTTTGCTTTCATCCTTTGCTCAGGTTTCATTGAATAACTTGATATCAATACCTTATAAAATCTGTAACAGGTGACAATACATTCTAGAATGTTCTTTAAGAAACTCTATTTTACATTAGACTTAAAGGCAAGCTTGTGTTCCAAGATTGGCACCACAGAGTCATTATAAAGATATTGTATTGCTACTTTAATACTATATGATTATTGCTCCAAAGATCCACGTTCAAACATTTCCATGAAGGACTTTATATCTATATCAACCATGGATACCTGAATTTCTGTTCCAATACTCTTTTAAAATAGTTTTGTATTATTCCCCTAGATTAAGTTATACTTATTATAACAAGTCTGTAAAATAAATGTAACATAAATTGTACCTCATCCTACAAGACTCAGGATATTATATTTTTAGGATATGTATTTTACCTGATCTTATTTCTATTAAAATAAATTGAGCCTTTTAGTTTTGTGATTATTATTGATAACTTTTTATTTCAAATGAGATTCAGGTATGAAAATTTAAGTTATACAATGGGAAAAAGAAGGTTTTTAAAATGTCTCTTTGTATTACTGTTTTCATAATTTTCATTTTCTCCTGTCTCATCCTTAAGAAATCACACAAACCAACCTTATTTGGGTAGATTTCTCCTTCTGGCTACCAGCTACATTATTTTTTTTCCTTTTATTCTCAGTTTCTTAATGTGCAAAGAAAGTAATTAAATCATATTGCTTACAGATATGGTAATAATTACCAAATTCAAGAGAATTAGCCTAAAAAGTATATACAATATTAAGAGTGTAAGACAATGGACATAAATTAGGATAAATAATTTTAAACAGTGCTAATTATCCTAGGATTTTCCAGCTGAAATATAAAGTCACATTACATTGTAAGGCCCAACATTAACATATTTAAAAACATAACTGAAAGAATTCCCCACGCAAAGACACTTCGCCGGGAGAATTCCAATTTTATTGCAAAAAGCTGTGTGCTTATATAGAACTAAAGGGGAGATGGTAGGGCTTAGATAAATGGCAGGCCACCCGTTTATTGGCAAGTTCTTCCAGATATCAGTTCCCGCGCCCAGGAATTAGTTCTCATTGGGGCTAAGGTTCCCCGCCAGCGAGGTTTAAAATTGGCGCCGGTGGGAGAATTCACAAGGGCGGGAACTTTTCGCGCCACTGCAGAGAAGAAGAAGGTAGGAAGAAGAAGTCCTTAGACGCCATGTTGGGGTTTCTCTCTGGGGTACGGCTGCTGTTTACACTTTTCCCAACAATAACCTTCATATCTCCAAGAAACCTAATCCTTACTTTTCTTCCATCTGTAACTACCTCCATGGGTGGTCCACAAACCTCAAACAAGTCACAAGAAAGTTGTTGGAGTCCAGAAGTGAAGAACTCAAATTTTCATTTATTTCTATGTAAAAAAGAAACAGTAGATTTTATGCTCATGTGCCAGGTGCAGTATGCTCCTATCTTGTTATGGTTTGTATATGGTGGTTTGCATGTGTCCTCAACTTGTTCATTTGTGTGAGGCATGGTCCCCAGGGTGGTGACGTGGGACCTTTAAAAGGCATGGCCTTGTGAGAAGTAATTATGTCACTGGTGAGGCTGTTCTCAATAAGGATTAAAGGAGTTCTCCAGGACCACTGAGCTCTTTTGAGAGTGAGATCTTATAAAAGATTGACCCCTAAATTACTGTCTGCCTCCCGTGTCAAGATGTCTTTCTTTTTTCCATCACACAGTTTCATCATTTATCATGAGGCCCTTGCCAGAGTTGACACTATGCTATTTGGACTCTCACCCTTCAAAACTGTTATCTAAATAAACCTTGTTCTTTGTTTTTTTGTTTTTGGTTTGGGTTTTGTTTTTGTTTTGGATCTATCCAGTAGTACAGAGTCATAGTAACAAAACTAGCACAGGATTGGTACTCCCCAAAATACATAGACCAGTGGCACAGAATAGAAGGCAGAGACAAACTCACCTTAATACAGTTATCTCATACTAGATAAAGATGCCAAAAAACATACGTCAGAGAAAAAAGATAGCCTCTTCAACAAATGGTGCTGGGAAAAGTGGAAATCCATATGTAACAAAACAAAATTAAACTCCTATCTCTCACCCTGCACAAAAATCAACTCAAAGTGAATCAAGGACTTAGGCATTAGAACAGAGACCCTGGAGAAAAGATAGGCCTAAATCTTCACCATGTTGACTTAGGAACTGACTTTGTTAACAAGACTCCTAAAGCACAAGAAGTAAAATCAAGAATCAATAAATGGGATGGAATCAAACTAATAAGCTTCTTTACAGCAAAGAAAACAATAAAAATTGTGGAAAAAATCCTACAGAATAGGAGAAAATCTTTGCTAGTTGCACCTCAGAGCATTCATCTCTAGGATATACAAAGAACTCAAAAAACTTAACAGCAAAAAAAAAAAAATCAATAAATGGGCTAAGAAACTGAACAGACACTTTGCTGAAGAAATAAATTGATCAACAAATACATAAAAAAAGTTCAACATCTCTAGCAATTAGAGAAATGCAATCCAAAACTGCACTGAGATTTTATCTCACTCCAGAGAGAATGGCAATCATCAAGAATATAAGCAACAATAAATGTCACTGAGGATGTGGGGAAAAATGTACACTCACACATTGTTGGCAAAACTGCAAATTGGTGCAACCAGTATGGAAAGCCGTATTCAGATTCCTCAGAACACTTGGAATGGAACCACCATTTAACCCAGCTATCCCACTCCTCGGTTTACACCCAAAGTACTTAAATCGGAATATGACAGTGTTTATAACACATCAATGTTTATAGGAGATCAATTCACAATAGCTAAACTGTGATACCACTTAGGTGCATTTCAAAAAATGAATGGATAAAAAAAATTGTGGTATACATGCACAATAGATTATTACTCAGCCTTAAAGAAAAGTGAAATTATGGCATTTGCTGGTAAATGACTGGATCTGGAAAATATTGTGCTAAGCAAAATAAGCCAATCCCAAAGAAACAAATCCAAATGTTTTCTCTGATATGAGGATGCTAATTCACAATAAAAGGGGAGAAAGAATATAGGTACTTTGGACTAAACAGAAAGGAATGAATGGAGGGAATGAGGTATCACAGTGGAAATGATAGTAGAGTGAATTGGACATTATTACCATTTGTGAATATATGATTACATAACTTGTGTAACTTTACATCATGTATGACCAGAGGAATGAAAAGTTACACTACATTTATGTACAATGTATCAAAATGCATTCTCTTGTCAAGTATTACTAATTATAACAAATTAAAAAAAAATTAAATAAAAAATAAACTTTTGTTCTTACAAAGTTAGAGGGCCTGAGGAATTTAACATAGTAACATGGAATTATACATATCTGAAAGAATGAATTTAAATGAGTTGGTGTATTTATTATTATAAACCCAACAGTGTGGCATTGATGGATGGATGAACACATCAGTCAATAGAACAGCATACATAATCTGAATGTAGACCTGTATATTTATTGAACATATTTTAGTTCAACTTATTTTTAATTAAGGAGCAAAGGCAATTCATTGGACAAAAGACAGTCTTCTTAAAGTAATCCATGCCTGAATCACACATATTATGAAAAACATAAACACAAAATGGATTATAGACTTAACTAAAAACATATAGGGAAAACATAAATAATCTTCAAGATATATAGGACTTAATTCCAAAAGCAATGATACATAAAAATATTGAATAATTCAACTTCATTAAAATTTAAAACCTCTTTTCAAATGATAATTTTAAAGACAATGAAAAGAGAAGCTATAAACTGGAAGACAATGTTTATAAACTATATATTTACGCAGAAGTTATATCTAAGGTTTACATATGTTATTAGAGATTTATCTAAGTTATGTTTTTAATAATTCTCAAAGTTTAACAATTATAAATCAAAGAAAATGATCCATTTAGAAAACCAGAAAAAAACATAAACACATACGAAAGATATTTAACTACACTAGTTATTAGGGCAATGCAAATTAGTCACAAAGATACCTATTAGAATGGCTTCATTTTTTACAAAAAAGTAGTGATAATAATAACTGCTTATGAACAAGGTAAAGGAACTGGATTATGTGCTACTGATAGGAATGTAAAATACTGTAGTGATTCACAAAAGCAGTTTTAAAATTCTTCTTAAACTAAGCATAAAATTATCACATTACTTAGCAATTCTTGAACATTTACCCCAGAGAACTGAAAATTTCTGTACACTCCAAATCATGTACATCCATGTTTTTAACTGTTTTGGTTATAATAGTCAAAATTTAGAAATGTCAGATGCCTTGTCATGGGTAAATTGTTTTACAAACTGTAGTACCCCTATACCAAAGAGCACTATCAGCAAATAAAAGGAGCAAAACATCCATACATACAACAAACTGAACTGTCCAGATAATTAGGCTGAGTGAAGAAAATTCACACAAGTTTAAATAACTTATGGTTTCAGTTATACAGCATTCTTGAAATGAAGAAATTAGAGAAATGGAGGAAAGATTATTGATTGCCAAAGTTTAAGTAAGAGAGGGGTGAAAGGAAAGGGGGTGTGATTTTCAAAGGATACATGCAGGACGATTGTAGCTTTAGGGAATTTTTAGTGTCTTGAGAGTAGTAAATGCGTAAAACTACACATGAGATCAAAATAATTGAAATAGTGAATCACTGTAATTGTCTATCAAAGGGTGAGTAGTTACAGGAAATAGAGTACCTATTCATAATTGAATAATATTCATTCATAAAGGAAATTGTATTCTGCCTTGTGCACCAACGTGGATAAACTTGGAAGAATTATGTCAAGTGAAATAGAAAGATTAAATACCACACAATCCCACGGATCTGTGGAATCTAAAAACTTTGACCTCATAGAAGTAGAGAATAGAATGGTAGTTATCAGAGGTTGGGTGGGCAGGAGCAGAATCAGGAGATGTTGGTTAAAGAATACACAATTAAGCAAGGTGGTAGGTAACTTAGTGAGACCCTGTCTCCAAATAAAATACCAAATAGGGCTGGGGATGTGGCTCAGTGGTCAAGTGCCCCTGAGTTCAATCCCAGGTATGCCCCCCTCCCCCAAAAAATAATAGCTATGAGAGACAATTCGTTTGTCAATCAGCTAGATTTAACCATTTCACAATGCATACATACTTGAAAACATCATGTTGTACATGACAGAATACATAATGCCATCAGTCGATTAAATAATCTTGCATAGAACTGAATATATACACCCACACAAATGATCATAGGAAATCTGAGAAATCTAAACAAGATCATTAGAGGGTATCAATGTCAATATTGTGTCATAGTAGTATAATGGTGTGTGTCCAGGCATGGGTGTGTGTATATAATATTTCATAAACTATAAATTTTTGCATATGTATAGTACATAGTGAAAATAGCTTTGGGGAAATTTAGTGAAGTCCATGATGCCGTTTAACTTTATTATTTCATACTGTATGTAATATGCAATCATCACAAAATACAAACGTTTAAAATGAACAGGTAATTTAAAGCAAAGGTAAAAGTAAAAACATTAGAAATTTAAAAAAGAATGTTACTATAGATGATATTATG
This sequence comes from Urocitellus parryii, assembly GCF_045843805.1. NCBI lineage: Eukaryota > Metazoa > Chordata > Mammalia > Rodentia > Sciuridae > Urocitellus > Urocitellus parryii. The sequence goes on from NC_135537.1 coordinate 79,697,682, forward strand.
GACTAATATGTGCGTCTCCTCTAAATTCAAATGTTAAAGTCCTAAAACTTCACTGTAATTGTATTCATTGTGAGGGCCTTCAAAGAGGTAATTGAGGTTAAATGAGGTCTTAAACCTTGAACACTAAGTCAAGAGAATAAATGTCTTTATGGTAAGAGGAAAAGGAAGCACCAGGAGTTCACAGACACAGGAAAATAAAAAAGTGGCCTCAGGAGAAACTGAATGTGGTGACACTTTGGTCTGGTCTTCTAAGGTTCCAGAGCTGGGATATAATAGAGTCTGAGAAAAAATATAATTCAAATTAAATCAAGGGAAAAAATAAAAATCACTCATAGCTACTTAAAATTTTGAAATAATATATATATATATATCTTCCTTAAAATAAGACAACAGATATGGCAGTATTATGAGAAATTTCAATTTGATATTTATTATGTAATTCAAATCATTGCCAACTTTTACAGATGAAAGGAAGAAAACAGCCTCAAACTTAAGAACATAGCAGCATATTCATTTCAAATCCAGGAACATAAGGTATGAGATATTATTTCAATAAAATATTCGCAAATATTAATGTAAATATATACAAATGTTGGCAAATAAAATCTAATAGCTTTAAGTATGTAAATATAACTTTGAGTTGGGTCTATCTCAAAAATGCAATTTAATTATTGATTTTTATTGGATCTTTTTAGTTATATATAACGTTAGCATTCTTTTTTTTTCTTTTTGGATTTTGAAATCTCTCAATGTTTGATTTATTTTTGTTATAAAGAACATTGTTGAAATAATCAGCAAATTCTGAATAAGATTTGTGGATTGGATATTTATAATGCACTATTTTTTTTATTTTGATCATTATACTATATGTAAAATAATTCCTTATTTTTGAGAATACAAATATTCAGCAATAAACAAGACATCATGCCTTCAACTTACAATTAGTTCAGAAAAAGAAACTTTATTATATAACTATATTTATATTTACTACAAAATGATAAAGTAAAGTTGATAAAATGTTAACATTTGGGAAATGTTTCATAGGAATTATTTGTACTTCCATTTACAAAACTTCAATAAATCTAAAATTGACAAAATACAACATTTCTGAAAAAAATGAATTTTTAAAATATTACTAACAAATAACAGTATACTCAATTTAAAAAAGCATGGATCTATATAGGTGAATTAAATGAATTAAATTGAAAGTTAGATGAACAATATTTGTATAGTCTCAAATTATTTCCCTGCAGAACACTAAATAATTACAAAGGGAAAATACAACATCACATAAGAGAAACGCAGCAGATACTACCTTTAGTAATCAATGTTATTATCATCAGAAATGGAGAAATTAAAAATATAGGTCTTGTGGTGATATTTTAAGAGAAAAAAATCACAGAAATGCTTCTGTGATACTTTTGCCCAAAACATAATCTGGTCTCAATCATAAAGAAAAATGCATCTTAGGCACATCCTACAAGAATTATTTTTTAAAAGATTTAAGGATATGAAGGTCAAGGAAAGACTAAGGAATGTTTGAATCTGAAAGTGTCTACAAAACACAACATTAAGTTCATTTCATGGATCTCTATTGGATCATTTTGTTACAAAGGGCAATATCAGGCAAGTAGCAAAACATGAAAAAAATCAGGATTAAGTGGTAGAAGGCATTATGATAGAATGCATTAGTATTGACTCTTTCTTTATGAAGGTTGTATTGTACTTACATAGCATGTCCTGACTGGTAGGAAATATTAAAGAAATCTTGAATGATGGCATATGTCAGCCATTTACTCTGTAATCCTTTAGTAGAGAAAAGGACTTTATACTGCTGCAACTTCACTATTATTTTTCAAGATTGCATAAACAAAGAGAAAAGGCAAAAAGCCCTAAGCAATTGCTTTTTCTCATCAGGAAAGAACTATAAGTCAGTACATTATTATTAAAACCATAAAAAAATTTAAAAATATAAGTTTCATTGCACTATAATTGTAATACATCAAAACATTAGTGACTATAGGAATTGGCATACCGAAATAATGTTGCCTAAATCTTGGGTCCATATTTGTTAATAATTTTTTGTAATACAAATAATCCACCACTAATGTGATGTTTAGATCCACCAAGGTAATATTGAGCACTTGGTTGTTTGAATGACATTTAAATGCTAGCATTTATACAATTTGAATATATATATTTCAATAAAAACTGGTTTACACTTCCACTTCAAATTTTGTTATAGATGCAAAGAAATAGTTTCATATTTTTAGAATTTCACCATACATGCATAATACAAACATATTTCCTTCAATAAAATTTTTAAAATATTATGCAATAGTCTTACAAATACTACAATATTATCTTTTATATCTACTTTTCCTTAAAATATTTGTGTATTCTTTTGATGCTCCCAAAAGTAGATGGCTTTCTAATAACTCTTAACGCAGATGCTCCAGTCAAGATTCAAATTTTCTTTTTTATGCTTTACTTTTCATATTGATATGTTTCTTTTCAATGATTATTTTCATTAATTAATTTCATATTTCTGTTTTCCCATGAGATTGTGTCTTCTACTGTGGGCTTGAAATCATTTTATAATATCATAAAATTGGTCTTGGATATTAATGACTGCCTTGTTTTAGTTTTCAACTTTGTTATGAAGGTCATGCAATTCCTGCTGAAGCAATGTGATTTCACTTTGGAGTTTAGATAATCTCTCTTCTCCAAAAGATTTCTGCTCTCTGATGTATTCATTCATTTTCCTTTGTTCATTTTGATACCTGTGCTCCATCCCCTTCATTTGGCATTTTGTTTGTTTTAGGTGTCTTTTTATATATTTTTTTGTTGTTGTTCTGAAACCAAAATCCTTACTCTGAGAGTATCTCTGACAGATCTTATTTTCTAGGTCTTTCTGGTTTTTATTGCAGTCTTTTTGAAAACTGTTGGGAAGGAATCTCACTACTTTTAGGTTAGATACATCAAAATTCTTCTCTTCCTGTGAACTGAAGCCCTCGTCTCTTACCTCTTTGGAAAGCAAGTTGTAGGTGTGTTTTGGTGGTTGACTTTCATCACAATGATGTGGAACAGCAGCCAGTCTGGCAGGGCATGATTTGACTTCTCTTTCCAGTCTTTCTGTGTTTTGTTTCTCAATCATCAGTGTAAAATTTTGCATTGCATTCTCCACTTTTGGGATATCAAACTCTTCATAATATTGAAATGTTGTTTCTGTGTTTCCTCATTTGGTTTTGTGTGTTCTTTGAAGGTTCTCATTCTTTCCTCTTAAAATCTCATTAATATCAAGGCATTTCTTTTTCTGGTTCTGGTATTTTATTGTATCTATTTCCAGTCTCATCATACAGATTTCATCCTTCATCCTGTGATATTTATGCAATAGCTGGTTCTCTGTCATATCACTAGTAGAAAACTGATAAACTTATTTCTCGCAATATTGAATTCTGTATCAAGTTTTCTAACAAGAAATTCAAGTTTCTTTTTTACTTCTTTATTGTATTCATTTTTTTTTGTAATACAAATAATCTTAACTGGTCCTTATTTTGCTCAAAAAACAGATAACCCCTTCTTCACTTCTCCTCCCTTTTTAACGCACATCTCAAATTGTAGAGTTTTTGTTCCTGTACTACATTTTCCTGATCAATCTCTGATTTCACTATTTTTGCTTCAGAATACTCCCTTTTTAGTTCACCAAGTTCATTTTCCAGTTTTGTGATTTTTTTTTTTTTGCATATAGTGAACACTGTGAGCACTGACAATTTTAAGGTTTTGTTATTCTTTGAAATGAAGAAACTACATTCAAAATTGTCAATCGGATAACAGAATTTGATTTAAGTGTCCTTGTTTCTTTCTTCTGTTTTAATTTACATAAAAAACAATCTTTGATTATGATAGTAGGCTTCATGTGCTTGCAGAGAGCATGTGGGTCCTGGGATACTGTTCATGTCCATTTACTCTCTGGTGTTTGACAGAACTCACAAGATACACAAGAAGCACACACCTCTGGATATTGCTCAAAGTCACTCTGTTGCTGTCTATTTTCAGTTCCTTCAAGCCTTTCCTGCTCTTCTGCTAATGACATGTCAAAATGTAACTCTGATTTCAGTGTCCACACTCCTTTCATCCATTTTACTTTTCGAGGAAGACAATATTTGATTTTGATGGTAAGCTTCATGTGTTTGCAGGAAGCATGTGAGTCCTGAGCTACCATGTGGGAATCTGGTGCATCTTCTACTTTAACCATCATCAACTTTCTTTTCCAACTCTTGTGCCATTATAGAGGTCCCACATCTACTCTATGTCCATTCCCTGTCGTCTTTGCTCCTTAATAGGACTCAACAGATAGACCAGAAGCACACAGCTCTGGATCTTGCCCAGAGACACTCTGCATGGTTTTGGCTTCCTTATTTGCATTGAGTGAAAGCTTTTTTTTTTTTTTTTTTTTTGCTTTTGATATTTTCTCCAAAGAGACACCAAAGTGGAGAGAAGTTTCATCTTTGGTGTTGTGAACATTTGGCTTGACACTATTTTCTAGAAGAGTTGCACCGGTTCCTCTTCCAGGTATTAGAGCCTTTATCAATGGTGTGTTGCCGACACAGTCACAGAGAAGGACACTGCATTTCCTCCTCTTCCCTAGAAAATCCACCAATTCTGGTGGCCACAGGTACAGGCAAAATGCTCCAAAGTGGCTTATTGGGCGCTCCAAGACTACGTATCCTTCAATGGTTAAAAAAAAAAAAAAAAAAAAAAAAAAAAAGCATGGAATATAATTTGCTCCAGTTCAATTGCCATTACTTCCCTTTTCCTTCTCCTCTTCCTGCCCCTATGTTCTTCCCTCTGTTCTACTGATCTTTCTGCTATTTTCTTAAGTTTTTTTTAATTAGTGCCTTGTGGATTTACATGATGGTGAGATTCCCTGTGGCATACTCATATATGTACATAAGAAATTTAGGTCAGATTAATTCCACTGTTCTTCCCTTATCCCATCCCTCCTTCCTACCTTTTAACCTACTTCGTACTCTCCACTATTAAAAATGTAATTTAGAGGGGTCAGAATTTAGCTTAGTGGTAGTGTGCTTGCCTGGCATGTGCGAGTTCCTGGCTTCTGTCCCCAATACTGCAAAAAAAAAGAAAAATGGAATTTGATAAGCAATGTAGAACAGTAAGACTCTCTGGGTTAAGAAAAAGAAACAGACTAAACCTCATTAGGCAAATATGGAATGGGTGAAAATTTTCTTTTGGAGGGATGAGGAAAATGTTCTAAAATTGTGACAGTTCAAAATATTGTGAACATAGTAAACATCATAGAATTTCATGTAAATTCAATATTCTGCAAATGAGATATAACTCAGTATAAGTTGTACTATCTAAGATCATAAAGAAACATATTGTACTAATTTATGTGATTGGAATTAGAAAAGAAAACTATTGTCAAACCAAAGGAGGAGATTGACTGTAAAGGGGCCCAGGTAACTTTCTGGAATGAGGAATTGTTGTTGTTGTTGTTGTTGTTGTTGTTTGTTTGTTTGTTTTGTTTTGTTTTTTTGGGGGTAGTCACATGGCCATGTAGAATCATACACACTTGAGTGAACAGTTGTATATTATAGGGAGAGCTAATCTTCCCTTAAATAAAAATATTCCAGGATTCCTTATTCAGGGACACTAAAAACATACTCCAAGCAATTGCACTAATTACATTTCAGGTAGAAACTTGTCCGAAAAACATTCCTATGAAGTAAGTTCACTTCTTTATTGTTGTTGGTTGACAAAGAAACAGGTAAACTGGGTGTGGTGGCCCACAGTTTGTAATCCCAGCACCCAGGAGGCCAAGGCAGAAAGATCATTGAGTTTAGAGCCAGCCTGGGCAGTTTAGCAAGTCCCTAAGCAACTTAGTGAGATCCTGTCTCAAAACAAAAAATTGTAAGAGCTGAAAATGTGGCTCAGTGGTTAAGCAAATCTGGATTCAATCCTTGATACTAAAAATGATTAAAAAAAAAAAAAACAAGGAAAGAAAAGAAAGAAAGGAGGGTAAAAAACAGGGAGGGAAATCAAGAGGTAAGGGGAGGGGAGGGGAGGGGGAAGAAGAAGGGAAGAGAGAAGAAAAAAGAAAATGAAAAAAAGAAGGAGGTAAGGAGAAACTTATTTTTCAAGATTTTCACAGTTTCACATCTATTAAGAAGAAGAAGATATAAGATTGAGAGATAATCAGTTTAGCTCTGCAGTCCACTATACTCTTTTGAACAGTTCTACTGGACAGCTAGCAACCTGCATATAGGGCTGCCAAAGTTGATAAGTGTGTGGCAGGACATGACTCTGGCAGGTCCTTGGCTTTGTTCATCATAATTTGGATTTTTATTCCAAATTGCTACTCCAAGAAACTCCTGCCAAACCTTATTGTTCTCCTGAGGAGGAAGGGATAGCTTCCTCTGCCTTTAAACATTCTAGCACCAAAACAACAACAAAACCCACAATCATTCTAGCACAGATTCAGTCAGGATGCATGTTCTTCATTGGAGTTGACCCATTTTAGAGGGAAATGGCTGTTCAAAGTGGCAGAATGATAGTGCAGTGCAAAATTGAGGACATAAACAATTGAGATTCCATCTACCTGGGCAGCAGCTGAGAGACCCTGAGAGGCAGCCCATTCTGGCTTTTATACCTGGGGTCAATCTGAGCATGTGGGCTAAGATGTGGAAGGACATTCTGTTTCTAGAGAGTGATTGGAACAGGACCTGGGCCATCCTAACCAGTTTCCTGCTGTCTCAAAATGTTGCCATCCCAGCCCACTCTACTTACTATTCCTGAAAATTGCAGATGAGAAGGGAAGGAGAACTGGGTTAGTTCATGGCCACCCAGAAAACGGCCTTGCATAAATCACCAATAAGGACATCATGATATTTGTCATTTCCACAAGGACTTTCTGTAAACGGAATTTCTTCAGGTGAGCAATAAAAGCACTATCACATTCTGTTCTTAGGAAGTATTTTATCTAAATTTTTATGTGGCACTAAAAAAGAGAAAGTGAAATATTGTATTTTACGTTTCTTTAAAAAAAAAAAAAAAAACAACTTCCTACCATGCTGCTTAATCTTTCTAACACACTAAAATTGCACATTAATAGGACAGGGAAGATAATATTTAATTTTTAAAATCTATTTTGTCATTTTATTTTATTGCTACTGAATGAATTAGTGAGTGGGTGCACAGAGTTTTGCAAGAGTACATTATTGGATTTATATGACCTCTCATGAGGTCACCAGTGAAGTGTTCTAGAGTTCTTTCTTTGACTCTCACCTACTTACATTTTAATATTTGCCTGAGATAAGAACACAACCAGAATGCTCATTGCATTTGCAGGAACAGAAACCTGAGCTGGTTGATGCTTGTCATTATGGAGTCGGGCCCTAAGCAGTTACTGCAACATCTGAAATGTTGTCAAGGATTGGTAAGAGAATACATCATGTGCACACACACACACACACACACTGCAAGTTAGTAGAGACCAATTTATTTTAAAATGGGTACAGAATTACAGAAGAATAGCAGTGGCCTTGAACAGGTGTACCTTATTTTACCTATCCATGTTATCTTTGTTAAGTTTCAGAACATGAGGGATTGAATGTTAATTCCTTCAGAGCCCTTCCTCCACCCTTATCAAGAACCTGCCCCTGCTCCAACCTGCTGCCCAGGAGCTTTAAGGTTATTAATGTGTCCTTGGCTGCTCCATGCTGCCCTTCCCTTCAGCCCACCTGTTTCCCACCTTTTGGCCATCCCACTGAGCATTTCCTAGTCCTAGTTAAATATCTAGTCGCTTATGTAGGAAGGAGAAAGATAAGGGGAAGAGGCAGGAGAACAAAGGAAGCCCAGGACACATAAAAAGAGCAGATCCCTCACTTCTTGGGAATCCAGGATACCAGCTATGGCCCCTTTCTCCCTCCCAGGAGAAGTCTATGTTAACCATTTTTAAATAAACCCTGCTTTATAGGCTTCCCTGGGCTGCTTCTCTAATGTTCACACTTCAACATGTGAGGGAGCAGAAGTTCGTCACCGATAACCAGGAGTATCTATCGGTATCAGAATGTGTTTTGATTTGAAAAATCTTGAGACTGATGAAGTTGAATTCCTTCTTAACATACATAATGTCAATGGAGGTGCATTCTACTATGAAATGACTCTTCCTCTTTCCTCACTTCACTTGGTCTTTTTGTTTTGAAGGCCTCTGTATTTAGCATGGATGGATATTGGTCCACTTTCTGGTGCGTCTATCATATACATTTTTAAATATCTTCCTCCACTTTCTTGTTTTGTCCTATGTATTCGTCAGGATTTCCCAGAGAAACAGAGCAACACAATACATTACAAATACAGAAAGAAACATTATTATTGAAATTGGCTGTCATTATCATTTCGACTGAGATGTTCCACAACCTGCTGTCCGCACACTAGAGGCTCAGGAAAGCTGATGCTGTCCTTCTAATCCCAACTCAAAGGCAGGAAAACCAGGAAAGCAAAGATGAAACTGCTGGTCTGAGTCCAGAGGCCCCAGAAGGCACCTCTGTCCCAAGGCAGAGGAAAATGCATGTCTAAGTTCCAGCAGAGAGAGCAAAGCCACTCTTCCTCCTCTTTTTGTTCTATTCAAGCCTTGAAGGATTAGCTGAGGGCCCCCCACTGTGATAAAGATTGTACTTACTCAGTCCCCAGACACAAATACTAATGTCCTCCATAGAAGACATTACTCACAGATGCAGCCAGAAATAATGGTTTACATAGCTGGGTATTGCTTAGTCCAGTTAAGTAGATGCATAAAATTAATCTTCACACCAGATTTCTATTTTGTAAGTCTTGTGTGATTGCATCCGATTCGGCTCCTGGAGGTCTATCGGGGTCCCATGAATCTGGCATTACGTAAGCAATAACCAAAAGGAAACGTTTGTACCTCTGCTAATATTAGACAAAGTAGATTTCGAGGTTAAAAAAAGTTACTAGAAAATAATGTTATACTGATATATGCTGAGATGAAGACTTGCAAGTTCCAGCCTGGACTCACAACCCATTCCGAAGCAGCAGTCCCAAGGAGTCCTGGCCCTTAGTTCAGTGAGGATTGATAGGTTTTGGGGGGATACTCTATGTGTCACACAGCAAATCATTTCACACCATCTCGGGAAAATCAAACAACAATCCTTAACGTTGATTAGCACATTCACTGGTGGGAACAAGTTGGGTAAGGGTGATTGGTTAGTTCAAGAGGGGGATACATTTGAACTGATTGGTTTAGAGGGGTGTACCTGCTAAACTACATGGTTTGGAAACTACTGGGAGGGTCGCTTGGTATTTCAGGTATTTTCCCTGTCTCATGCTGATTGGTGGTTGCTAGGGGGTTGCTACGAGTCCTCATCTAGTGTAACTGAGTCAGGGACACCTGGCGCTGCAGATCTCTCCTGTTAAACAATTCAGCAGGGTGGCTATGTGCCTAGGAGCATGCTGTGGGTTTTTCCAAGGACAAGGGTCACACCCCCATCCCTTTGGATAGGCCTTGAGGTAGAAGCTGGTTTCTCAAAAATGGAGTCACATCAGTTTCTCACTTACAGCTAATTTCTCATTGGTTATTTTTATTTTTAAAATTTCTTTGCCTTTATAATTATTATTCCTCACTTATGAACCACATATTTTGAAGTGTGCATTTTTTTTTAATTTGTGTGCCTTGTTTTTTGATGTTGTTATTGTTGTTCTGGCACCACTAAAACATGGTTTTGTTTATTTATTTTTTAAAGCAAAATTATCCATTCTTTATTAGATAATAAACATGTCATTTTCTTGCTATTTTCATCACAATCATTTAGTAAAATTGAATCAAATTGAAAAATTCTAGAATTTACCAAGCTTTACCTCTTATGATTTAGCATTAAATTCCAATATCCGGATAATAAGATCTATGACAGTCACAAGCCTTTAAGAGGAACTGAAGATTTGATAGATAATGAAATTCAACAATTCAATTACCACAAAATTTTTAACAACTGATTCATTTTTCTGAAACCATAATGGGAGTGATATTTTCCATATCTACATTTTCTGTGATATGTATACACCATGGAATATTACTCAGCCATAAACAAGAATGAAATTATGCACTTTTTAGTAAATGAATGGAACTGGGGAATATCATGCAAAGTGAAATAAACCAGTCCCAAAAAACAAAGGCCAAATGTTGTCTCTGATATGTCCACAAAGGAAGTTGGGGAGGGGAAGAATTGAATTAGGGGGAAGGGAAAAGAACAGAGAGGGGAATAAGGAGGAGGAAGTAGAATTAATCAGACATAACTTTCCTATCCTTGTATTTGTTCTGTTTCATTTTTAATGTGAGAATTTAGAGTACAAGAAGTACTAGTCTACCAGTAAATAGTGGGGTTGCTGGTATAGATTACCATTTGTTTTAGAAAATTGTTTTAAACTATTTCCTTTTAAAGACATGACAGCTAAATGTAGCTTCATTTTCCTTCACGTTGGAGAGAAGTTTTTCAGTGGTATAGTGCTCTAGAAAGCATCTTAAAACAAAACAAAACAAAAAAACACTCATGTTCTCAGAGCCATCACATTGGGAAGTCTTTGTATCCAAGACTGAAGATACTATGCTTGTTCTGTCCAAAGTTGGACTCACCTTTTCAATATCCTGCCCTCTCCAACTTTTAAGTTCAATAGCATCTTAGAGGATAACAGACTTGCCTACAGACTTGGGTGTCAGGAGCTTTGAACTCCCGAGCCCCTGACAGCAAGACACTGCTTCTGGGAATCTTCCCATGTGAGGAGGGTGCTGAGAGAAACACCCATTCTCAGGTGGCTGGCCATTGTCAGTGGGGTAGATCCCATGTCTGACATGGAAATTTGGGGGTTCGATGGTGTTGAGTTCAAATGCCTGCTGCCCCCGGGGTAGAAGAAATATGGGCGCACTCAATAATCTTGAAATGCCAGCTGCCGGGACACAGGGAAGATATTGTGCAAGAAGAAAAGCCCCAATTAGCCTGTCCCTGCTCAACCTCACTTTTGTTTACCTTGAAGAACCTTTCTCCTAATAAATCCTCTTGATGTTTTTGCTTATATAATAAAACACGCAGAATCTTGCTGATTGTTAGAGACCAGACCCCACCAGGGATGGTTCACCCATTGAGTCCTGCTTCTTCTTTATAATTCAGTGTTTGTCTTTATTTCTTATAATTTCTAATTTTCGTAACCCACCCATTGCCGCAGTCTGGCTGGGCACAAATCACGAGCCACTCAAGCAGGAACAAACTTTATTTCCTAACTCACGCGAACGCCACCCACGTGGCCCTTCCAGGAACTCCTCACACCAACTGGAATTCCCTCCCCAGAACTTTTCCAACCAAAGAGAACTCTCCAGGAATCCCCGTGAGAGCTCAACCGGAACTCAACTGGAACTCGGGAGAACCCAAAAGTAGTGGGCGCCCTATTGTTGGACAGCAGGGGTCTATATACAACTAAATACACAGCCTGTCTCAATCCAGCATCATCCAGCAATTATACACAGCTTAACTTAATTATCATCATCTTAATGGGTCGCTGGCATCACCTCTCAACCACTCCTTCTGGCAAAATGCTAGGTGCCATCCTGACTGGGCTGTGGCTCTCAACAACCCATGGCCTGCTTTCAGAGAACTGTTAAATCTCCGAGCAGGTTGCAGTGATACTTGGGTGTGAGGCTTCTTAAACTTTCACCTTAGTTATACTGGCTCCAAAGTGCTTCTAGGAATTGTGGGGGCACATCTTTCTAGCTGTGCTAGGGTCTGGTTCAGTCTCTGCAGATACACCAGGAAGGAAAGAAGCTGTTGATCTTCACATCACTCCTGAAACTTTCCTTCTCTCTGGAATTTTATTCCCTCCAGTTCTTGTTGTTGTCTGTGGCTTTCTGATAACTTTATGGTGTGATTTTTTTTTTTAATTAATCCAGTTTTTCTCCTTGTTCTAGGGGAAATGTTGGCTTGCTGATAACTAACCACCTCACTAGAAATACTAATGTCTCACCCAAGCCCTACTATGTTGAAAGCTCACATTACTGTGATGGAAGTATCAATGCAAATGTCTATGTTTTTAAGAAGAAATATTTCCATGGGGGGAAAGAAGCTAAGCCCTGTTCTCTAAACACTGTCTCCACCACTCTGCGTCTCTGGGATATATCCCCTATCAAAGCCAGTGTCTTTAAAACTCTTATATTTGATCAAAGTGTAAGATCCAGAGAGTTGAAGTAGCTCCACTTGACTCAAAAATGTGGAAAGAGGAAAATGTTATCTGATTAAAGACCCTATATTATTCATCCTTTGTGTGTTAATATTTATTAACTTTATCAATTTTTAAGTGAATGTTATACATAAAGTTTGGCTGTTGCAAATCGCAGAAGAAGATGATTGTCCAGTACACACTCTCACTGTTAAACTAGATAGAATGTCTACTTATTTCCAATACTATTTGTAAAGGCAAATTTGTGTTCCTTGGGGAGAAGATCAGCTACACAGATGGATTAGATATCTTTATGTGAAAAATGATGTAAGAAGTTGGTGATGACATGGGCAAACGATGTAAGTAAAATTAAAACTGCAAATTGTTTAAGAGTTGCACAAGAAAATAGATTTAGACATATATGATATTTTTTAGGAGAATAAGACTAGGGAAAAAGAAAAAGAACCACAGGGCTTTCATATTACCATGGATTTGGTTAAATCATCAGACATATCTGAAGATGGAACCAAGTAGAATCAAAGAATATATCAGTAATAGTCAAGAGAGAATGCATATATTGCCAAAGGAAATAGATGTTCTAAAACAAAATGTGATTATAATTGTCCTTAGGAAATAATAAAAGAGTAAAATACACCTGTGGATGGAAAAATGCATTTAATCACAAATTGATGAAAGAAAATGGAAAACACACAAATAGCTAAATACCAAAAGATTAAAGAAAGCAAATTCATTAAATAATTTTTTTAAATCCTATTGGAGAAACTGGATTGGGGATAAGTATTAACAACAGGTTTGTGATCTCTAAAAATCTAAAAAAAGAAAATATAATTCAATAAATTTAATAAGATAGTTTGGTAAAGTAATTTACCTGCAAAAGAGAGAATTGGTCCTGCATAACAAAAATTTTGTTCACTAAACAGTGCTATAGGTAACATAGATGCTTTACTATATTTAAGAGACTTTTTTAAATGAAATGCACCACTTCGAAGGGAGGCATAATTGGGTGCATATTTTCTGAAAAGCACTGTGGGAGTACATATCAAAAGACTTTAAAATATTCATTACTTTTGCCCCAATACTTTCACTCCCAGAAATTTATTCATTGTTGAAAAAGTATGGCAAATATACGCAAAATTACATTTGTTACACTTTTGCTGAGAAAGTGAGATGTTGAATAAGTAAGTCCTAGTTTCCAACAGCAAGAAACTGGTTTTAAAATTATGGTATTCAAGCTGGGTGCCGGAGAGCACAACTATAATCCCAGACACCTGAGAGCCTGTGACGGGAGATTTGCAAGTTCAAGCCAAGCCTGGGAAATTTAGTAAGACCATGTTTGAAAATAAAATAAAAGTAACTAGGGGTATAACTCAATGGTGGAATGCTTGCCCACTATGTGCAAGTCCCTGGATTCAATCCCTAGCACCAAAAATAAATAAATAAAATTATGGTTATTCAACAGCATGTATTGAAATTAGAACAGATTATAAATATTTATTTGTTGATATTACTTTATATAAACTATGAATATGAGATGTATAATGCCATTGTGCAATATAGCATAAAATGTGTAACAATATAGGTGTTTCAAAAAAATTACAAAAAAATACAAAAAAATTCTCTCATACAAATATACATACATATACATATAAATGGTTACAGAGTTATATGAATATCTGAATGGTTATAATCTGGAAGGATTTATATAAAAATGTTACCAATATTTAAATATGAATGCTCTCTTACCCTATATTTATTTTTTTAATATAATAGGAATGGGTTGGTTTTATGTCAAGAAAATCCCCTTTTTAAAATAAGAAAATACATTAAATATTAGTTTAGTATTAGTTTTCTAGAGATGCCATAGAAAAACATCTCAGACTTTGTCCTTAACCAGAGAAATGTATTTTCTTACTACTCTGGAGGCTGGAAGTCTAAGATAAGGAGTGGTAGGTTTGGTTTCCTCAGAGACTCTGCAAGATGGCCTCTTCTTTTGGCCTCTTTACATGGTTGATTGTCTGCATGTCTCTCTGTCTGTCCTAAAGCTCCTCTTCTCAAAAGTACAGGAGTTAGTTGAGATTAAAGCATTTCTTAAGGGAGTCACTTTAAATGACCACTTTAAAAGTCCTAGCTCCATAGACAGTAGCATTCTAAAGTGTCAGTGGTTAGGCCTTAAATATATAAATATTGGAGAAACAGTTCAACCCATAACAACTATCCTGGGTATAAACATTGCTCTGATTATTCTGGATTTTATAAGCTTTAAATAATAATCATGAATATTAATTCTTATTATGTTATGTTAAAACATTAATTACTCTGAATCTATACTCAATTTAATATAAATCAAGAAAATTTATTTAGGGACTATATTTTGTTACTTATTATTTGACATTAATGCAAAATTAAGTAACTAGGGGTATAACTAGTTACTTAATTTTGCAATAATTAAGCAATTAAGTAAAAGATTTTAAAATACTGTTATTAAAACTTTCCATTTCATTTTAAGATTCAAGGACACAAATATTTCCTTTTGGGTCTTCCCACTACTTACATTTTCATCATTCTTAATATATACATTCCATTGCCATTTGTCACTGTCACTGTTATTTTTAATAATACAGTAATAAGTCATGCAAATATTACACTTTGAAAAGGATACAGAATTTAAAACTTCTGTGCATAAGTTTTCTTTGTCTTAGTGTTTTAAGCTTTCATTCATATATATGAACCCTGTTTTTCGTTCCTTAGCACCAAGTTCTCATTTCCATTTACTGGTCAGTTTGAAGATTGTCTTGCTAACTGAACATTGTGGCACACAGAATTCTACAAGTCAGGTCTAGGATCATGGACTTTTTAAAATATTAGTTAAACATTTATACCTCAAGGAAGGGGCCCAGGAAGAGTACAGATTAGCTGCAGGCCTCTTGTGTCCTAATCCTAAACCCTAGTAAACTTATCCAAAATCTTGTGATTGACAAACAGTGCTTTACACAAACAATAGAGGGTGCATTTTGACTCCTGCCAACCTTGCTGTTCTCAGTCCTCCTGTGCTGGTTGTGATCTACAAACTGGACTCGGGTAGACATGGGTGGGCACCCGCTCCTGACCTCTGGTGCCGCAGCCCTCACAATCAACTATGGCCCAGAACATAGCGGGACACTTGCCCACCAGGGCTCTGGGGCATGGCGCTGAGCTGCTTTTGGGGACCTGCACTGTGGCCTCTGCCGCCCGCGAATCCATGCTCATTGTGGAAGGCAGGACAGCATCCTGGCTGAGGGCCTCCATTTCAGGATTCCCTGGTTCCAGTACCCCATTATCTACGGCATGCAAGGCAGAACCCGAAAAATCTCCTCCACCAAAGGTTCCAAAGGCCTGCAGATGACGAACATCTGCCTGTGCCTGCTGTCTGGACCCAATGCGCAAGAGCTCCCGGTGTGTACCAGCACCAAGGGCTAAACTGTGACCAACAAGTATTGCCATCCATTGTCAATGGTGCTCAGGAGAGTGGTGGCCAAGTTCAGGGTGTCACAACTGACCCCCCAGCGGGCCAAGGATTTCAGCTTCCTCCTGGATGATGCAGCCATCAAGGAGCTGAGCTTAGCTCTGAGCTTTAGCCAGGAGTGTGAACCTGCTGTGGGAGCCAAACAATCAGCAGGAGGCCCAGCTTACCCAGTTTTGGGTGGGAAAAGAGAAACAGAAACAATGGAAGAAGATCCTGCAGGCTGAGGATGAGGCGGAGACTGCCAAGATACTTGGAGAAGCCTGGCTACATCAAGCGTCTCAAGATAAGGGCAACCCAGAAGGTCTCCTAGGCAATCATCACTTCCCAAACAAAACAGTATCTACCTCACCGCCTGGAACCTTTGTGCTGAACTTACAGGATGAAAATTTTACCCAGGGAAGTGGCAGTCTCATCAAGGGTAAGAAATGAGACCCATGAGCAGAACTCCACCTCCAGGGAGGAAGCAGAAGTGTTTCTCCTCCAGGTTTTGAGGAATCGCTAGGGGTCCAGTACACCCCAACATGTGCTGGTCCCCTCTCCGTGCATACTTTTGAGTCCTTTGGGATTAAGGAGGACTGAAGATGAACCCTTTTAGGGGAATGCCTTTTCTCCTCCCAGTGTTGGCCAGGGGAGTTGGAAAAGCAATTGAGGAGATAACCGCCATACCAGGAATTCTCAATAATTTTTTTTTATTATTTAAGACCAAAAAAAAAAAAAAAAGAAAAATAAGGTAAAGAAGGTGCATTTTGAAAACAGGATGGGCCTTAGATAAAGGGAACTTCCAGGCTAACCTACAATCATTTTGATTTCTGCAGTGTATCAAACACAAGACCATTCAACACACTCTGGAGAAAAATTATATAAACCTATATGGATAAGCAAAGCATGGCTACTTTCATACTTGGGTATGAACACCTTGTTGGATGTGTGGGAGACTCCCCCTTCTCAGAGAACATCATGGAATCCCTTACCCCTCCCCCCTCCTCTCTGAAGGGCGCCAAACCAAAGAAGAGCGCCAAATTCAAAGGTTTTCTCGACCAATCCCCGCAGGACACAGTGTCTGCTGGCTGTTCCTGAGTCACCCTGCCAATCAGCACCCTAGACGTTCCCTATGCAACCCTTCTTAAGCCAAAACTTGTAAGCACATGCTCTCTCTCTGCCCTCCTCTTCTTCTTCCTCTCTACTCTCTGTCCTCTTCCTCTTCTTTTTCTCCTCTCTCTTTCTCTCTCTCTCTGCCCTCCTCCTCTCCTCTCTCTGCTCTCTGCCTCTCCTTCGGGCAGCCCCCCAATATAATCTCTTGGTTGAATCTCCATCTCGGGTGAGTCACTCGCCTTTCACACCTGCTCTGAATACAAGTAAGTACAAGAGAAAACATGGTTTAAGGAAACTTGGCTAGAGCAAGAATTTCAACTGCAGTAGATTAACAAATTTGTGGTTCCAGATACCAAACTAAAAACATTCCTGTCATCCAAATCTCCCATTTGAAACGTTTGCTGTGAACAAACAAAATCTGGGAAGAGGATTACAACGTCAACAGAAATCTCACCACCTTGTGGTATCCTTGGACTTGACACTGATAGAGGAAAGGGCTGATTGACCTAAAAGCAAAGATGAAAACCAAGGTCTTCCTCAGTTTGACCCCTGATAAATATGTCTTTAAAAGATTAACCTTAGCAGCAGCAGTGCTAGGGCAGAATTGTGATCTGTAAATCTATGAGACTCAAAGGATTTCCAGAAACTTGGACAAAAACCCTTGGTTCTGAGGGAGGATTCTCACTGTCCCTTCAGAGCATTTAGAACCAAATTGTAAGGGGACCTTCTAAGGCTGCAACTTGGATGTCAACACCCAGTTCAACTTGTGAAAAGCTCAAGAGGTCAACCTGTTACCTGCACTGCCTGTCAGAGACTACAGGATGTCTTCTCAGGTACCCACTGTCAATCACAACTGGAGTGTTTTATACCCAATGGCAAAATAATGACTCTGTTGTTTTATACATAGGTCAAGAAACTACATGTGAAGTAGGAACACACTCATGACCAAGAAAAATAGTTATTAAATGTTATTAATTACATTCGTAAATTATGAGAAAGAGATAAAACTAATTGGTGAAAAAAATGAGGAATTTTAATAGAAAAATTCATGAGAAGACTGGAAAAAAAATAAGTTTATGAAATTAAAAACAAATTTAGAACTTTTACTTTGGGGAAGATGGAGTAGGTATATAATCTCTCTTGCTAGGACATTTCAAGTTCTTGGAAAATAAATAGCAAAACAAATGTCATAAAATTGTCATAGAGCAAACAGACTAAAAGGGGACATAAAGAACTGAAGAAGAATGCAATACTGAGTTCTCTAGGCTTTCTTTATTCTTCATATTTCTATACCAAGAGATCAGGTGACTAACAACAGGAAAGGCTCATGATACAAGTAAATGGTCCAAAGAAACCCTGTGTTCACTTTATCCAAAGAAAAAGGAATTAGAACGCTAATAAGAAAGAAACAATAACATATTCAAAAGATGGACTCATTGGTGAACTCTACCATTATTTTTCTAAGACTTATACCAATACTTCTCAAACTCTTCCAAAAACGACAAATATATCAGAAGAGAATATTCCCTAATAAGGCCAGCATAACATTGGTATCCAAGTAAAATAATATAATGAGAAAATAAATAATAAATCAATATTTCTTATAAATATCGATGCAAAAATTCTTAACAAGATACTATGAACCAAAATCAATACCATATTGAAAGGATTTTACAGTATAACCAAATGAGATTATCTCAGATATGTAAAAATTATTCAAAATTAAAAAAAATAAATCAATGTAATGAACTACATTAATAGAATGTTGAAAAAAAACATAGCCATACAAATTGAAGCATAAAAACAGGTGAAACCCAACAGGTTTCTCATGGGTTAAAGACAAAAACCTAATAAAACCAAGAATATAAGGAAATATCCCCAATGTGATGAAGAGCATTTCTGAAAATCCCAGAGCTGACAGGTTGGTGGTAAAGATTGAAATCTTTCCCTCTAAGAAGAAGATAAGGAAACCATTTTAATCAGTGCAATTCAACATTATATTAAATGTTCTATCCAGAGCCATTAGTCAAAATAAATGAAAATTATTCAAATTGGAAAGGAAGAAGAAAAACTAAATTTGAAGGATAAGAATAAATTTGTCAAAGTTTGTGGTATCAGATCAGTGCACAAAGTATTAATTATCTGTTTCAGATGCAGCAGTGAAGAATCTGAAAGTTAAATTAATTCCAGTACAGAGCATCCAAAAGGAAATAATATCTAGGAATAAGTCTAACAGTGGACATGAAAGACTTCTAGGTTTAACATAGAGAGAATAGCTAAAACAAAGAAAATCTAAAAAGACAGCTCTTCTTCATGGATGGAAAGAATTATATTGGTGTCGATACTATACAAAGTATTTGCAGCTTCAATACTATCCCTATCAAATATTCAGTGACACATTAGTGGAAATGGAAATGTCAACCCACCAATTTATATGTATTTTCAAAGGACTCTGACTCAGCAAAGCAATATTGGGATAAAAAGAGAAAAAGATTCAAAGGATTATGCATTTCTCAGTTTCAGCACTTACCACAAAGCTAAATTATTCAAAACTGTGTGGTACTGACATCAAGATATAGACCAATGTAATAGAACTAAGACGTACAGACCAGTATAATAAAATTAAGAATCCGTAAATCGATCCACACTTTTATGGCCAATTGAATTTGCCCAAGGGTGTCAAGGGTGGGGAAACAAAAACCTCTTCTGCAAATGAAGCAGTTAACTGGAATATAATTGGGCCCCAACTTGACACAGGAGACATAAAAGTTTAAACCAAAGGAACCCAAAACATAAGTGCTAATACCATAAAATGGTTAAAAGGAAACATAAGGGATATCATTATGTTTTTGTATTTAGTGATGATTTCTTAGCTCCACCACCAAAAGCACAAGGAGCAAAAGATAAAATATATAAATTGGATTACATCAAAATTGAAAATTTTACCTTGCTCCTCTTATTCCTCCAGGAGAGGGAAACCCAGTTCTGCACTCCATGGTGAGGCTACTGATCACCCCTGCCTACAGGACTTCTGGGGACAACCCATGCTAGACAAAACCAGCAGGTAATAATCTGGAGCTGACACAGAGTAGAAATTGGACTGGGAACACTACCCAATCAAAAGGGTGTGCTAAGTTGCTGAGGCTGCCCTCAAACGTGAAAACCTCCTGCTTCAGCCTCCCAAGTCACTGGGATGGTTCCTATTTTAGCCAAACAGAGAGTCTCAGGTGGAGATAAGAGATCTGGATTTCTGAACCTCTGCCAGAAAAGATCAAATGCAGAAGCCCTCAACATGGTGGGGAATTCAGGGTTGAACTGAAGTGAGACAAAAATGATGGCCTGAAGGCTTTGTCCTTTGAGCCTGTTTAAAAATAAACTAAGGTAAAGAAGATGGCAGCCTAGAGGAAAAATGCACTTCCCCAGCAGTGCCTCAACGGCAGACCTATAAAGTGGAAGATGGCTTCTGAGGGAGGTGAGTAACTAAGGGAACTCACTGAAACCTAATATTGGACTGTAAAAGAAACCATATAGACATGGAAAAGTCAGAAAATTGAATATAATATATGAAATAAAATATTACTGATGCCCAAGTTTGGTCACCCGTGGTAGAAGTTTAAGGGAGGCTTGAGCACAAAGGACACAGTGTTGTTTGCAGATAAAAAAAAAAAAAAAAAAAAAAAAAAAAAAGAAAGAAAGAAAAATTGATTTGGGAAAACCTGGGGATTAGAAAGGAAAGCTGGTTTTAATGGATACAGAATCAGTAGAGAAAGCAGCTCAGGATAAGCAAACCCCAACATCACTCACTCCAGGAGTAGAAATCACCCCTGGGTGTGGAAAATGCTCCCAGGCACAGAAAGCAGCCGGTTTGCAGTATAGGATGGATGCAAGCAGAGACGGTTGAGAGGGAACTCATAAAGGAAGTTGCAAAACAGTCAACAAAAAAATTCCCAGAGGATACCTGAACCAAAGAGACTGAAATAGACACAAATAAAACTGTATCTGGACCACACAGGCTTCCAATATCAGAGGATAAAGCTACTTTGTTGCTAGCGTTACATAAGAACTATTGCAGGATGCCTTAGTGGATACACAGGAATATATGCACTCCAGGAAGATACCTGGCCTTTGATATTTATAGCAGTGAAGAAGAAAGCTGTGAGGGTTAATTAAATTCCTACACCTTAAACGTGGATTTTACCAGAGGCCTAAGTTATAGACATCATGCAGAGATTAGCATCTCTTCAACAGTAGAGGATACAGATCAAATCTCAAACATGCACCCACAAAATTCCATGGTTTGGTCAAGACTGAACCCCAAATATTGGAGCTCTCAGTTTAGAACTCTGCACTCCCCCTGCTAGAGAAATACACAGTTTTTCAGCACCCAAATTGTTCTGTTCCACCCTTAACTGGGAGACTGGAGGCTGAGATCTACTATACCCATTTTTTTTTTCTTTTAGAGCCACAAGGTTGACAACTGAGTGAAGAACACAAAGGCATTGACATTAATGACCCCCAGCCCAGAATACAAGTGTTAAAAACAAAAAATAAATAACAAGAATGAAAATCCATCCCTGTTAACAATTTTGATCACCTCAGCCATAAATAGACCCTTTATTTCTCCCTAAGATTTTCTCCGTTTTTTCCTCTAATATTTTATTTTTCCTTATTTTGTTTTTTCCTTCAAACTCCCAGTCCATATTTAGTTTTTATTCTTTTTTGAATTTCAGTTTTTTAAAAAATTAAACATCATTTAATCTTACAGTATTTTTTTTTTACATTTTTCATTACAGATGACTTCATGTATGTGGATGTGGGTGTGGTGAGTTTTCTTATTGCCCAGATAGGTTTGAAAAAAAATTGTATATTCCCATGACTTTATGTTCACATTAATTACTTTTTTCTGAACTTGTTTATTATTTCAACTCAGTTTGACTTAGGTGAGTTTCAGTTACACATGGTTCAAGTTGTGTTGATCTTACAATTGCTGTTTGTTCATACTTTGATTCTTGTCCCTCATCTCTCCCATTTCACTCTCATTGATTAACGAACAAATATTACTCTTCCCACTTTCCCTTTGTTTTATTAAATTGTTAATTTTTTATTCTCTCTTTTTATAGTCAACATGTTCTACCTTCCACCGATCTCCTATCTCCTCTGATCACTTTTTAAAAAATTTCAAATTTTCTCTTTATTCCCCACCCAATTTTATCTTTACTTGAGAAACTATAATCCACCAAAAAATAGAATCATGTAGTTTATGTAATTCCCACTACATTCATCTTGTGCGATTGATTAGTAGTACATTGTATTAATATGGAGTAAATAATATAGTAAACATCTGATATTGAAAGTCTGATCTAGTTCAGTTTTTATTGTTAGAATTGATGTAAAATGCTCACCTCAGCATTCCTATATAGGTGGAAATTTGTATTGTAGATATAAAAGTAGACTTGTTCCTCTTAAGGTAGTACATCTGTTGCTGACATTAGATCTATTCCTGCCTCCCTCTAGGAGAGACTGGACAGTGATAAGGGAAAGTAAACATCACAGAGTAGAGATTCTGCTGCTGAGAAATGCAACTCAATGGAGAAACAGTGAATCTCACTTCATACAAAATGGTTCCACCACTGGACATCTACCCACAATAAATAAATAAATAAATAAATAAATAAATAAATAAATAAATAAATAAAAAACAGAAATTCTAGAAAAATAAAGAACTACATACATCAGGACATATGTGGAGGACAGGGAATACATCTTAATTGATGTGCAAGTCCATGATCTCTAAAAACATGAGGAAAAAGGCAAATCTCCCCCCAAAATTCACAATCCCCTAACAAAAAATACCACATAGGAAAGATAATGAAACTCTAAAAGATTATAAAAATGATTATTAAAATGTTCAATGAACCAAAAGAAGATCTAAAGAATGAATTGAGAGAAAATGCAGGATATTAAAGACCATATAATAGAGAAATAGAAATATTTGAAAAAATCCAAACAGAAATCCTGGAAATGAAAGATCCAGTGAATCAGTTGAAAATATCACCAATGCATTGATTCTATAGAAAATATAATTTCAGGCCTTGAAGACAGAGTACATGAACTTGAGTACACTTTATGCAATAAAGAGGAACAAATGATAGAACATAATAAGAATGCCAGAACTTTGGGACAACATCAAAAGACCAAACCTGAGAGATTTGGTGATAGAAAAGAACATGGAGAAACAGGCTAAAGGCATTACCAACATTTCAATGAGATACTCCCAGAAAACCTTTCACATATCAGGAGTCATGCAGGACCTCAGGTAGACCAGGTCAGAAGAGAGTTCTCCAAGACACATCATATAAAAAAATCCTAACATGCAAAATAAGGAGAGAATATTAAAAAATACAAAAGAGAAAAATCAGGTCACATTTAGAGGCAATAAGTGAGGCTCTCTTTTCACCTCTCAGCTCAGACCCTAAAATCAAGAAGGCTCCATAATTATACATTCCAAACTAAAAATTAAAATATTTCAAACACTAAATGAAAACAATGGCCAACCAAGATTGCTATATCCAGAAAAGATCTCTTTTATATTCCATGGAGAATTAAAAACCCTCCAAGCAAGGTTAAACTTAAAGAATAATTTACCACAAATCAGCACTACAAAGAATACTCAAAGATTAAATGCACTAACCAGGTGTCTGGTACATGCCTTTAATCCCAATGGCTTGGGAAGCTGAGGCAGGAGGATTGCATGTTCAAAGCCAGCCTTAGCAAGCAATTTAATCAGACTTTAAGCACCTTAGTATGACTCTGTCTCAAAGTAAAAAATAATTTTTTAAAAGGGCTAGGGGTTTGGGCTCAGGTGATTAAGCATCCCTGGGTTCAATGCTTGGTACAACCAATCAATCAATCAATAAACCATACAGAGAACCCAAAAACAAATCTCCAAATTTTCAACTAGATGAAAATCAATTCAAGACTAATCATCTTAATGAAAATCAAGACAGAATTAGATATAAGAAAAAAAACAAAATGACAATAAACTACAAATATATATCCACAATAATGCTGAATATAAATGATCTCAACTCCACATTTAAAAGATATAGATTAGCAGAGTGGATCAAAAACAAGATCCACATGTATACTGTTTACAAGAGACTAATCTTATAGGCAAAATCCTTCACAGATGACAGGAATAGAATGAGAAACAAATGCCACACAAATAAAAGATTTGGGAATTAGACTAGAAATCTTTCAGTTGCTAAAATACAACAGAGGTGAACACTCCATCATATATATATGTTCAGGCACCAACTTCCTCAACAAAACCCCTACTAAGCTCAAGAAATAAAACCAAGAATCAATCAATAAATGGGATGTCATCAAAATAAAAAGGTGTCAGAACAGCAAATGAAATTATTAAGAGTATAAAGAGAGAGCCTACCGAGCAGGAAAGAGTCCTTGCCAACCACTCCTCTGACAAAGAGCTAATATCCAGAATATAAAAAAAACTTAAAAACCTCAACACACACACACACACACACACACACACACACACACACACACTCCAATCAATAAACAGGTAAAAGAACTAAATGGAACTTTTTAAAAAGAGACACAAATGACCAACAAACACATAAAAAAATGATTCAATATCTCTAGCAATCAGAACAACGTAAACCAAAACTACACTAAGATTTCATCTCACTCCAGAAAGAAGGAAATTATCAAGAGCACAAATAATAATAAATTCTGGTAAGGATGTGGGGAAAAGTTACACTGACAGGTTGTTGGTGGGGCTGCAAATTAGTGCAACTAATCTGGAAAGTAGTGTAGAGATTCCTTAAAAACTTGTGAATGGAACCTCCATATTATCCAGTAACCCACTCCTTGTTACTTATCCAAAAGAACTAAAATCAGCATACTATAGCAATACAGCTACATCAATGTTTATAGCAGCACAATTCACAATAGCTAAATTATGGAATCATCTCAGATACCTATTAATAGGTGAATGGTTCTAGAATATGTGGTGTATATATATACACAATGGAGTTTCACTCAAGCATAAAGAAGAATGAAATAATAACATTTGTGGATAAACGGATGGAAATGGAGAATGTTATGCTAATTGAAATAAGCTAGACTCAGTAAATTAAGAGTGAAGTGTTTTCTCTCATATGTGGACGCTAGAGCAAAGGCAGTGGTCGGGAAGGGAGTATATATTATAAATAGACAGGGAAGATCAGTGGAGTTGAAGGATAATGAGAGGAAGGAAGGAAGGGTGTGAAATGGGAGGAAATATGGAATGGATTTAACAAAATTGTGTTATATGCATCTATAAATGCATCAAAGGAAATTTTGCTTTTATGTAATTGTAGAAAGGATCAATCAAAAATTAATGAATAAGGCCTGTGGTTGTAGCTCAGTGGTTCAGTGCTTGCCTCGCATGTGTAAGGCACTGGGTTTGATCCTCAGCACCACATAAGAAATAAATAAGTAAATAAGTAAGTAAGTAAATAAATAAATAAATAAATAAAAGATATTGTGTCCATCTACAACTAAAAAAAAAAATTAACTAATGAATAAAAGAATGAAAGGAAGATGAGTAGAGTAGAGGAAGAACATGATAAGGGAGAAAGGGAGGAAAAGGAGAGTAGAATGGGGATTGAAATCAAATTCCTTTCATGCATGATTTTGTCAAAATGAACTCAACTACTATGTATAATTATAGTGCTCTGATAAAAAAGTAAAGAAATAAATACATTTTTTTGTGCATCAAAAGACATCATCTTTAGAATAGGAAATAGATGCAAATCACATATTCTACAATGTCTCATAGTTTGAATACATAAAGTATATTTTAAATTCAACAATAAAGAGACAAACATCTTAAAATGAACAGAGAAATTTATTTATTGGACATTTCTCTAAAGGTGATGTACAAATAAAAATGCATTCTAGTCATGTATAACTAAAAACAACAAAATTTATCTCACACAAAAAAGACACAAACAGACAACAAGCACAGGAATACATGCTCAACATTATTAGTCTTCAGGGAAGTGCAAATCCAAAGCAACAGTGAGATAAAATTGTATTCGCAGTAGAATGGTTGTCATGAGAAACACATGGCATGAATATTATTGGTTA
The DNA here is from genome assembly GCF_045843805.1 of Urocitellus parryii. Classification (NCBI taxonomy): domain Eukaryota; kingdom Metazoa; phylum Chordata; class Mammalia; order Rodentia; family Sciuridae; genus Urocitellus; species Urocitellus parryii. The sequence continues at coordinate 79,723,696 of NC_135537.1, forward strand.
GAAGTAAGATATTCTCCCAGCAACTTTTATTTTCTATTTCTGTGAATCCAATAATATTTAACACATTTACAAGCAATATTGGCAATATATCTATGATTCTCAAAATCAGGTCTCACCTTTGATATTCTGCATTCCAGCTATCCCTCACATTACTCATCATTATGGTGTGCTGCAATGGCTATTGTTATCATCTCCATACATAGAAAAATATTAATTTCACGTTAAGATTTCATAAAAATGTCTTAGATAAATAGTATTTCTTTGTAGAAGGTAAGAGACAAGGTACAAATTCTTATTGAATGTTTTAATGTGGAAGAAAAAAATAGTTCTAAAATGAATCACAGACCAACTCCCCACAGAATAAGCTCACTCCTCATTTTTCTAGAGTAATTATTTCTTAATTCCATTAGAATGTATATACATTATCAATAGCACCTAGTTAATAAAAACTGCTACTAAATTAACCCATGCAACTTAACATTGCATGTGGATTACGGTTTTGCTTCTACCTGTTCAATTTAATAATTCAATATCTCTCCAAAGTGAACATGAGTTCATTATTATGTTTTTTTTTTTATCAAGTCCAATGCATACTTTGTTCTCTTTAATGGGCATGAAATCTAAGATTGTTGATGAGCACATCACCCCAGGAGTCTTGCTGACATATGTAATTATCCCAGCATGTCAAGAGCAATTTCATTTGGGAAGAGAGACAGACAAGCTAAAATTGTAATGTTGGAGCTGAACACTGTCCTTCAAAATACAGGTGATATTGGAGGGGAAGAGAAAATGGGACATTGTTAACCAACAAGAAAAAAACAAATAAAGAAATATAAGACACAATGTAAGGGAAAATATAATTCTGAAGCAGAAAACAAAAGGAAAAATAAATGCTGCTAGAGCAGGAAAAACTATAAAAATTATTTTACAACCTTTTAAATATTGGTCGAAGTACACAATTTCAACAAATTATTTTAAAGATCTAATTGGTTTTTTTATTGGGCATATTTATAGGGTATGGTGTGATCGTTCACTGACTCCACACAGTGTGGGATGACCAAATCAGGGCCATCAGCAATGCCATGTCTCTGGACATTCATCACTTTCACGTGATGGGGGCCTTTGAGGACCTCTCTTCCAGTTCTAACTGGCTTTTTGTGGTCTTCTTAAACTTGCAAGGATCCAGTGTATAAAATGGAAGAGCACTCCACAGTGTGGCAGTGTGATCGGCTTTTATAAAGACACCCATAGCAGGGACAAAGAAGCAGCATCACACAAGGGGCAGACTGATTATTATCAGGTTCCTTTCCTTGTGTGCGGTCAGCAGAGGGGCCTCTCTGTCTTCTCAGGTTGCCTGGGTCCCCTTTGATAGGCTTCTGTGAGTCTCTTGTTTGGGGATTTTCTCTTTTTCCTGTTTCAGTTGATCCCTTATCATTTATCAAGTGACTCTGTTTTGGCTTTGTCAGGGTGGTGCCTCCTGTGGGAGCTCAGTCCAAATCAATGGCTTTCCATAAATTCTACTTAACGATTTCAAAGATGATTTGGATTATAACAGGTCACAGTTTGGTCCAGTCCAAAGCTGTCTGGACATCATGACTCGCCCCTACCTACCATCACCACCAGAAGTACACTGACTTCATTTAAAAATCATATTGACACCCATTTAAGATTATCCAGAATTGGATTTTTAACTTTCTTTGACAACGGGGAGCTATGGATCCGACTAAGCCAATTTGTCTCTCTTAATGGACTAAATAGGTTTTGATGGACCGATTTTGGACTAATTGTTCCTAGAAAGTAGATTTGTTTACTCCTGCTCTTTTATTCTCTGGTGCTGAACAAACAAAAAATAGATAGGAGAGGGAGATAGAAGATAGATAAGAAGTATATACATATAGGTATAAAATATACTCAGAGATATATAAGTATAATATACATATGGATATGTAATACAGAATTCTAATACATATAGACATATATATATATATATTTACTGTATTAGAATTTTCTGTTAGTAACCAAACCTAATTAAAGCTCCAATATTCCTGAATTCTTGCAGCTCATCCTAAAATTAAGGGAAAAATGACACATTCAATAGGGATTTGAACCTAAAGTTTCTTTTATAAATTATAAAACAAAACACTGTTTTTAAACATTGATGGAGAATTGTGTGTGGGGGGGGGTATTTGTGTAGGAGTGTGTGTATGAGAGAGAGAGACAGAGAGGAGAGAGGGAGAGAGACAGAAGGAGAGAAAGAATGTGGGTTAGATGAGTGGTGAAATGCATTTATAAATGCACACACATACGCAGAATTAAAAACAAGAGTAGAAAGAGTTGAAAGGGTCTAATGTAAACTGCTTATTTCAGATTTGTTCTTCCAGTTACATTCTCTTGCAGAGAGGCTAGCCCTGGCTCTTATGCTCCACAAAGGGGCCCTTAAATTGCTTGCATCCTGTTTGTTTGAATTCTCATGAATAAGAGTCTCTCCTGCATCCCACGCAGGTGATGGAATCGGGGGTTCCTCTGGCAGAGATGGGCTGGCTGTGGAATAAATGCTAAGAAAGAGAAAATGGCAAAGGCACTACGGGACACAGGAAGTAATTTAGAAAGCTGGGGTAGGATGGCTTTCTGCTCCTAGGGATCCAGCCTGCACAATGGGAAAAGACAGAGAGCGCCCTGGATTGCTTTATTTATATGGGGGAATATCAAAGGTTTTCCATGGAATGTTCCTTGCCAAATAAGGTAGGAGTTGGGCTGTCCAGTTCCAAATGGGTGACACCCACCTCCAGAGCTATGAGAGCTATCTCACTAGTGGAGCCAAGACAGAGATCTCACCCCATGGACAGTCTGATCCGCTTGGGAAAGCTGGGATTGTTCCCGTGGAAAAATATCTAAGTCTCCAAGGCTCGGTACCGAGTGAAAGACCACTCAAATAGCTCACGGTGGCATCCCATGTAAGAGATCTTTGTTCTCTACTGGGAATGGCAAGCTGAGAAGGAGCTCACCAAAGCAAGGCTAGCGATTGGCATTCTTCAATGGAGGAGCCGTCCAGAGCTCCATGGGAGACTTTACTGGGCTATCAGAGAAATGTGCCTTAAAATGCAGTTATTTTCCCAAAATCATCCCTGTTCTTCTGAATCTATAACAGTACTAGAAACCACTGTAAATTGATAATTGCCTCCAGAGTTTTTTGTTGCTGTTTTCTTTTTTTATGCATTAACCATTCTGTAAGTCCGGATCACCTGGAAGAAGAAAAACAATTAAAATGTGCCAAGTGCCACACACATGGACCCCCTCAGTGTGTGAGGAGATTCAAAGCTTGATCAAAGATGCTTTGGTATAAAGAATAAATAATTGAGATATTCCAGAGGCACAGGGAAGGAGGCTTGTCTTTTATCCTGATGAGCAGGAACATGTCTTAGTCTTGCACCTGGGCTGTATTCTAATGTAAATTGTCTGTACCAGAAATGTTTTGTCCACATCCTATGCCCTGGACCGAATGAATATGCTATTTTAGAGAGCAAAGAGGAACTCTGCAGATACAACTAAGATACACCTAGAAAAGACAAAATTTTCCTGGGTTATTTAAGTGGTTGTAACGTAATCATGAGTCTTTCAAAGTGGAGGGAGATAACAGAAGAGGGGCTCAGAATGTTACCATGGACATTGGCCATGGACAGGGAATGCAGGAAGCTTCTAGAAGCTGGAAAGGATGAGCAGATTCATTCTTCCCTATATCCTACAGCAGGAATACAAGCCTGCTGTCCTCTTGACCTTAGTCCTATGTGGAACTAGAACTGGGAGAGAAAAGATGCCTATAATTTTAAGGAATTGAGTTTGTGTTAATTTGTTAAGACAGACCTAGAACCTAGTGCAGAAACTTTCCTTTTTTCTATACCTCTAGACACAGGCATAACCAACACATAGTCCCTAGTAAGAGTTATACGCACCATACACTACCAGGCATAGCACTGATGTCGGAGAACCAGACAGTATTGTTTCACTTACCTTCTGATGGCATTGAACTAACCTTGGCCTTAACATAAAAATGTATTTACTCAGCAAACATGCATGGCATACAGCCAAACTCTCTGCCAGGAATTGACAGAAGGTAATGAATTAGACATGGTCCATGGGAAGCAAACAGCATATATCACTGATACATTTAAAGAAATATGGAACCATTCTAAAATTCTCTTTTAATAGTGTCTCATTAAAGCTAAATTCTTTCAATTTTATCTTCTCTAGTCTTAGAATCAGAAAAGAAAAAAAAAATATCTAAACATGCTTGCTTTGGACCTTAATAGTGTCAGTGAGGGGAAGTGAGTAGAAATTAGTTCCCGGAAAAGATCTCTGGGGCAGGATAGTATTGTTATCATTATAAAATTATAATATAATACAGAGTTTACAACATTCAGTAACTCGCTAGTAATCACACCATTTATAATTGATAAAGCCAGGCCAGGTCTTTCTGCATCCAGAAGAATATCCTTCACTCTGCCAAACTGACTCCAAGGTCATTATCATGTTAGTGACAACACATCACTGTCTGATGTTTGAAATAGACAATATGTAGAAATCTATTGCTATCCCTACTATTGCTCTTCCAATCTGATCTGTATATCTCATTGAGTTACTATGAAGACCAAAGGAAATATGAGAAATCCCTCTGCAAGTAAAGTACCATCACTTTCCTTAAAACATTCAGATTATTTATGGAATTTTGAGAAATCAGAAACTTTGTTTTTAATTATAAAACTCCATTGCTAAAAAATTTATTTAATCACTTGTTAATCACTAGTAATGACTTGTTTAGAACATTGATTCATATGTATATATTCTATGTACTCTAGAAGAGCTAACTATAAAACAACTAATATTCATTCAGCACTTATTACATGCCAGTACTGTTAGAAGTTTTATTTCATAACATCATCAAAATAAAATCAAATAATTTTTTAACAAATTTTTCCTACTTAGAAATTAGAAAAGTGAGACTTAAAATTCAGTAAATTGTCCCTTGTCACACAGATAGTGACTGTCTAGGGTAAGATTTCAACACATGAAGATTAAATTCATAGTCCCAGAGCTAAATTGTAGCATAGGTTTAAATTTATATGTTTTATCTTCACATCAGGCTTGATGTCCAGTTAAAGCCTTAAACTCTATCTTATAAATGATGTTATATAAGTAATTGTCATTGATGCCTTGAGATCTAGCAAAATACTTTAAGCAAAAATTAATTCTGTAGAAAATTAAATACAAAGCACACATTGTAGTGTGGTTATATTGCATATGTTTATTGCAAATTCTAAAATCAATTTTTTTCTCTAGTTAGTATGTGAAGTTAATTCAAGTTAGGATTAGAATGTCAGTTTTAATATGGCAGTATCAAATCATGATTTTGCATTACTTCTCCTATTAACTCATCTAATATAACCAAGAGAACAAAAAACAGAACTCAATAGTTTATCTTTAGAAAAATTGTAAAAAAAATCTTAGCCACAATATATGAAGCAAAGAGTATGGCAAAGAGTAAGGCATATGAAGACACTCAGAGAAGATGTCTATAATCATCTTTCTTCTTTATATGATCACTTTTCTTCTTTATATGTTTTCAGAAAAAGTGAAAGGGTTGTCCCAATGTACAGGAAATGATATTAAAAATCAACCCTAATGATAACCATTTTGAGACAGGTGAGGAACACTTCCCTTGCTCTGATTTATTGTAGAGTCTCACAAGACAGGGAAATGAGAAAATGAAAAATGACACAGAAAAATCATATTTTGAAGAACAACATATCTATAAAACATGGGGAGGGAAGACACACTTTGTACTGCAAATAATCCTCCATTAACAGCTTTAAGATGCAATGAGAGAATGTGACTTAAAGGACTCACACACATATTCTTAAACCTAACAGCAAGGTACAATAGTCTGGATCTACAATATCTCCCAGTGGCTCATGAGACGATGTCTTGGTCTCCAGTGCATGACATTATTGAAGGATGTTGTAAACTTTTATCTGTAGGGCCTAATGGTAAGTCTAAGATTATTTGGGGGCATGCCCTCAAAGGGAGTTGTGGACAATGATCTCTTTTTCTTTCTTTGCTTCACAGACACCATGAGATAAACAACTTTGCTCCACCACAAACTCTTCTCCATGATGTGCTGACTCTCCACAGGCCCAGAAGTAATGGGGCCAAGTGATAATGGGTTGAAACCTTCAAATCTTTTGCCCAGTATAAACCTTTCTTCTTTATATATTGATCATCTTAGGTATTTTGTTCTGATAATGGAAACGTGTCTAACACAAATGACCAATTTCTATTTGTCCAGATCATGATTCTTGATTCACTTCATAAACAAAACTCTTGAGTAGAAGGAAAATCTGAAATAGTCTGAGAAATAAAAGACTATTGGTGAATAAAGTATGTGTTGAAAAATATTCAGCAATAACAAAAATGACCAAAGAGCAGATAAATTTTGACCAAATATAGTTGTATGAATATTTTTAAAAAGAAAGAAATTATAGCCTCAATAAAACAGAATAAAAAATCACAAATATCAAGATAAGGGTATTTTAGAGATGTAATGAAAGATATGAAACAAAGTGAACCCAAGATACAGGAAAAATTAAAATCACTATTATAATTAGTGATTAGGAAACAATTGTAATTACAGTTTAAATTGCAATTATCATGTATTATATTACAGAGTAAAACTAAAAGAACATCAAAGAATAAGAAAAACGAGAAAAATGGAATGAAGATGCAAAGGGAAGTGATTGTAGGAATAAATTTTTTTTTCTATATCATTTTTGAATTCTTAGTTGGGCCAGACCCTTCTAACAAAAAAACAGATTAACAAGAGAAAAACAACCAAATTTTATTAACACTATTTGTTTCTTATGTACATGAAAGATAGCCAGGAAGTGAATAATTTCAAGATGTGGCTTTGAGTTCAAGATTAAATACTATCATCCAGTGAAACCAAAAAGAAGGGATCTAGCAAGGAGACCTCAATAACCTCAGGGTAAAGATGGTGGGTGCCATAGCTATATGGAGGATGGGCACCAATGTCAGAGCTCTGGGTGCCTGTAGTGTCAGTGAAGATCATGATAGTGTTACCATGAGCCCATACATCAGTGTTTCTGGATCTTGTGCCAGGGGAGTCACAGTGTCCTTGGGCTCATGTGTCAGTGAAGGCCACATTGGCAGTGGAGTGTATGTGTCACTCAAGGTCATGAGAATGTCCATGGAGCTCATGTAGGAGCCTGGAATTCCAGCTTTATTAGAATGAAAAGGCAGTCCTCTCCATTCTTATTGTGCAACTATCACTGGACCAAATGGCGCCTCAGGACTTTAGGCCCAGTGTGTAGAAGCAAGGAACTCCTGACCAGAGTCCCAGATACAGACAGACAATGTACCTCCACACATTCCTGTCAATAACGAGTGAGTGCCTACCTTTTCTCATTCTAAAGTGGTATCAGAATACAAGAACAAATGATTTAAATGAGTTCTAAAGTTTCATCATATAATTCTTAAAATTGACAGATTTTAATCAAAACTCTGTCAATACTATAATCTATAAAGATCCCAAACTTCATTCCAAAAGACAATCATCAAGTACCAACACTGAGATTAAAGTGATGTGGGAATTATCTGGCAAGGATTTCAAAGCAGCAGTCATCATAAGAAAATTTCATTGACAAATTATAGACAAACTTAAAATGAATTTTAAAATGAAGCATAGTCTTAGCAAAGAAGATGTAAATGGGAACCAAATGGAATAATTTGAGGAGTATTGGTGTAGGCAACAATAAATGTTGGAGAGGATGTGGGGGGAAAAGGTACATGTATACATTGCTGGTGGGACTGCACATTGGTTCAGTCACTTTGGAAAGCAGTATGGAGATTCCTCGGGAAACTTGGAATGGAACCACCATCGACCCAGCTATCCCACTCGTTGGTTTATAACCAAAGGACTTAAAAACAGCCTACTACAGTGACACAGGCATGTCAATGTTTGTAACAGCTCAAGTCACAATAGCTAAATTATGGAACCAACCTATATGCCCTTCAATAGATGAATAAATAAAGAAAATGTGGTATATATATTGGATGAAATATTACTCAGTTTTAAAGAAGAATGAAATTATGGCATTTGCCAGTAAATGGAAGGAGTTAGAGAATATCATGATAATCCAAATAAGCCAATCCCTCCAAACCAAAATCTGAATGTTTTCTGTGATACTCAGACGCTAAAATTCACAATAAAATTCATAATAAGTGGAGGGGCACTAGGGAAGAAGAGAGGTACTTTAGGTAAGGGGGAGTGAAGGGAGGAGAGAGGATATTGGGATAGGATGGATAGTAGAATGAAAGAAACATTATTTCCTTATATACATATATGACTGCATGACCAGTTTGTTCTACAACATGTACAATCAGAAAAATGAGAAATTATAACCCATTTATGTATGGTATATCAAAGTGCATAAATGCATTCTACTGTCATTTATTAATAATTAAGACAAATATATAAATTTTTTAAAAATCAATTTATTTTTCTCTATCAATTTTGGTTTTCTGTGATTAAACATAATCTTAAGATAATTTAGTCTTGTCTGATGGGGGAAAAAAAGAATCAAATGGAAATTTTTGAATTGAAGCACACAATGAATGAAATAAAAGTTCAAGTATGTGGCTCAGTGGTAGGATGAAGGGGGCTAAGAAAATCATCGCGAACTTGAACACAGAACATTATATATTACCAAATGGGAACAACTGAAGAGAAATGGACTAAAAATAGACTTAAAAACGCACAAAACTCAAGGACTTGTGGAACTGTAGCAAAAGACCTAATATTGGGGTCTTGGGAGACATGGAAGGAGAAGAGAAAGTAGATGTGATAAATTTTTCTTCTCTTGAATTCATTAGTTATGATTGATAGCCATGCAATTTTATCTTTTTCTTCTGTATAAAATTGCATGGCTATCAAAAAAACCAAAATAGATATGGTAACAATATCAAATTCTTGAGACTTGGGGAAAATGCTGTTGGTAATATAAAATGATACAGCAACTCTGGAAAACAGTATATCAGTGTCTAAAAAACTAAACACGTGAAGACTGACTCGTCAATTGTGCTGGAACAATAAAAAACGGATCCACAAAAATCATATAACACCAATTTTCTTAGTTTTTCATAGAATACTAACATTCTAAAAATATAATATTTATTTCAAGAGTTACCATAAATGGTATATGTGTTGGTCAGTTTATGTTTTCATACATGTGCCACATCGATGATGAGAGTTAATTAATCACTATTGTGTCAAGGTCAAATTCCTTCCTTTGGCATTTATGTATATTTGTGTAAGAGCTAATCATTTGTGGAAATTGGGACAACAGAACACTTCCATATGATCTTTGCAACTTTTTACAAATATGTATTATTTTAAAATGAAAAGTTTAAAAAATGAGCTAAAAAACTTCAAATGTTAGAATAAAATATAAAACTATGGCTGGTATTATTCAAGTAGCCAGATACATCAAGAGAACCAAAACTGATATCCAGAAGGGGAGTCCTATTCACTGAGGATAAAAGTGGTTTTCCTTGGTGGATCACAGGAGGAAAGACATTAATGGACAAGTTGTGTTGGAACGACAGATTAGATATTTTAAAAAATTTGACACTGCTGATCCTATCTTTTCCCAATAATGAAGTACAAGTAGAAAAATTTTAATATTGAAAATCAACCTACGAGAGGAAGCAGGAATGTGGGATAGCAGATCCAGGCAGCATCCCTGGGCTTCTCCACAACCCAGAAATGAAGTCGTGGAAGAACAGTTGACTGAGAGGTGAGGGAGAGAATAAATAACCTAAAACTCAATATTGGACACCTTGAGACTTCAAGACATTTGGAATTCAATTAATTTAACAGAAAATAAGGATGGAATTCCTTAACTCTGAACTAGGGTGGTATCAGGGAGAAAGGGTAACAGAGTGAGAAAGAGGGAGAGGAAAATATTGTAAACTTACTTCCTTCACAACAGCTAGAAAAGCTGACCAAGTTAACATGGGACAGGAGCAGCAAAGACAGTTTAGGAGATCCTGCAGTTCAGCCCAGATTGTGGGATGAAAGCTATGCCCATCAGACAGTCACATCAGCTAGAAAAGCTGACCAAGTTAACATGGGACAGGAGCAGCAAAGACAGTTTAGGAGATCCTGCAGTTCAGCCCAAATTGTGGGATGAAAGCTATGCCCATCAGACAGTCACATCCTCCCTACAAGAAACTAAATGAACACAGGTTCTTTCCACTTTCAGATAGTAGCAAATAAAACCAGAGGGAATAGCTCCGAACTAAGTTGACTCAGTAATCACTGAGAGGACCTGCAATAAAACTGTCCCCCTCACCTCAGACAAGAGGAATACGAAGGAGGATGGAGTTGATGCAAGAGCTAATCACTCCCAAAGTGTAATCACCCTGACCCAGGATTCCTCACAGTCCCAACAGGTGCTCAGGTGAAAATGGAGCGACTGATACACTACCTTCATGAAGAGGGATAAAATCCCCATGAGATACACACCAGTCGGGGTGGAAGCATCTCTTTCACAGCCTGCCCACAGAGAATCTGCACCAATATGTCCCTTGGTTGCAGATAACCACCATGGGCTTAGACAGCATTACTAGAAAGAAGCCCCAGTGTGTGGGAGCAGGCCCTCAATGGTGCTCAACTGCTGGCCATAGATGCTTAGACAAAAGTAGACTAGCCGGACATTTTCCCAGTCAGACAGTGCCCTCATAATTTACAGAATTTAGGTTGGAGGCTTCTGTGCCGCAGAACATCCACAGAGTCTGAATTCACAGGTCTCACAATTACAGCCACCAAGCCCTTTGCCATTATCAAGAATTCCCTGCAAAGAAGAAGAGGTATTCAGCATTCCAAAGAAGTCAGGGACCTCTCTGAGCCCTGCACACTGTGCTCCTGTGCCTGAAACAAATACCAGATGCAGCACCTTCCCAGCATGCAGTCTTGGGCTTGTAGGCTGTATAACAAGCACTGACTGGTGATAGATCCATAGCAATCAGGGAAGTAGCAATACCCTGCATCTTTAGGCGATTCCACAGTTGTGAGTCCCAGAATTGCCAGTTAACTAAATTTCCAGTCAGATCCAGGGAACCATAGAAGGCATTACTTGAGGCTAACCCCATCCAGCCAGCAGAGAACCGCCACACCTATGCACAGGTATTATTCCCCCAAAAGGGGCTTACAAAGGGTATCCCACAGACACCAGCTATTGCAGAGTATGCTCAAATACAAGCCAACCAACTTTGACCTGCATACTCTGAAGAGGGCGGTAGTCTTACACCAGCCCCTACGGGCCATCCAGCTCCACACCAACCACACTCCAATACCTGTACCTTAGACTGCCATACTCCACACACTCCAAAACACACATGGGATAGCCCACACTGATGCCTTCTACTACACCAATTATTCTAGAATTTGGTCTCTTAATGTTATTTCTTGAATATTCTTATCAGGGTCTCGTAAAATCTTTTCTTTATTGTTGACTTTATTTTCAAAATTGTACACTTTTTCTTTAAGGCCTGATCATCTGTTTTCTAATCTAATCTACTGATGATGTTCTAATCTATTGTTGATGCTTTCCACTGAATTTTTAATTTTAAATTAATTTCAATTTTTAATTTGATTTGTTGAGTCTTTCATTTCCAGGATTTCCTAGCTCAGGTTTACACTTGCTTTTCCTAATCTCCCTTTCCCTCTTGTATTACGTAGCCTTGCCTCAACCCCCATCCAGTTGTTCTTTTTATTTTGATCTGTATTACTCTCTTTTTATTTTGCCTTTTTTCTTTTTTTACAAATTTTTTCTCTTTTCCCTTTTCCACCCCTCTATAGTATAATAGTAATTTAGTAATTTCTCAACATATTCCAGAACATTACTACAATTTAATACCCAGGTTGGAGGAACTTTGGGAAATATTTTCAATAATTTTTATTCCTAAGATTTATTAACACCTGGCTTTGCTCTGAAGTGATTGCCGTTAATAGGATTTAGTATCTTCTCTCAAAGTGGTGCTGATATTAAGAAGAAGAGAGCTACAGGTTGAGAAGACATATTAATACCTGGATATTCACCCAGACTGGTGAACATAAGAGAAAAAAAAAACCTCATTAAATAGTCCTTTCCATTAAAATAGAAGAGATAATCATTCCAGCAGATGGGTAGGCATACAAACAATAAGAAAAGGCGAGGGGAAAACCATCAACATCCCCACAATATTCAGCAACTGATTCCATTGACATCACAGTGGGAAAAAATGTTAGAGAAAGAATTTTAAAAGTTCATAATAAAAATGTTCAATGAGCTAAAAGAGGATGGAAGGCATAGACTAACATAGAAAATACAGGAAGTGTTTGAGTCCATCCCATTTATTGATTCTTGATTTTAATTCTGTGCCACAGGAGTCTTATTAAGGAAGTTGGGGCCTAATCCCACATGATGGAGATTAGGGCCTACTTTTTCTTCTATTAGATGCAGAGTCTCTGGTTTAATTCCTAGGTCCTTGATCCACTTTGAGTTGAGTTTTGTGCATGGTGAGAGATAGGGGTTTAATTTCATTTTGTTACATATGGATTTCCAGTTTTCCTAGCACTATTTGTTGAAGATGCTATTTTTGTCAAATATAAGATAACTGTAATTTTTTGGGTTAGTCTCTGTGTCCTCTATTCTGTACCATTGGTCTACTAGTCTGTTTTGATGCCAATACCACGCTGTTGTTGTTACTATTTCTCTGTAGTATAGTTTAAGGTCTGGTATAGTGATACCACCTGCTTCACTCTTCCTGCTGTTTTAGCTATTCTGGGTCTCTTATTTTTCCAGATGAATTTTATAATTGCTTTTTCTGTTTCTATGAAAAATGCCATTGGGATTTGGGTTGGAATTGCATTAAATCTGTATAGTGCTTTGGTAGTATGGTCATTTTGATAATATTAATTCTGCCTATTTAAGAGCAAGGTAGACCTTTTCATCTTCTAAGGTCTTCTTTGATTTCTCTCTTTAGGGTTCTGTAGTTTTCATTATATAGATCTTTCACCTCTTTCATTAAGTTCATTCCCAAGTATCTTTTTTTTTTTTTTTGAGGATATTGTGAATGGGGTAGTTTTCCTCATTTCCTTCTCAGAGGATTTGTCACTGATGTACAGAAATGCCTTTGATTTATGGGTGCTGATTTTATACCCTGCTACTTTGCTGAATTCATTTACTAATTCTAGAAGTTTTCTGATGGAGTTTTTTGGGTCTTCTATGTATAGAATCATATCATCAGCAAAATTGAGCTAATTTAAGTTCTTCTTTTCCTGTACATATCACTGTAATTTCTTTTGTCTGTCTCATTGCTCTGGCCAGTGTTTCAATAACTATGTTGAATAGAAGTGGAAAGCATGGGAGGATTAAATGAATTCTAGATAGGGAAGAAGAGTGGGAGGGAAAGGAACGAGGCAGGGGATTAGCAAGGTTGGGGGAATGTGATGGACATCATTATCCAAAGTACATGTATGAAGATTTTAATTGGGTGTCAACATACTTTATATATCAAACAGATGTGAAAAATTGTAGTATATATGTGTATTAAGAATTGTAATGCATGGGGCTGGGGTTGTGGCTCAGCGGCAGAGCACTTACCTAACACGTGTAAGGCCCTGGGTTCGATCCTCAGCACCACATAAAAATAAATAAATAAAATAAATGTATGGTGTCTAACTAAAACTAAAAAAAAATTAAAAAGAAAAAGAATTGTAATGCAAAAAAAACCCCAAAGTACATGTATAAAGGCATAAATTGGCATGAACATACTTAATATACAGAGATATAAAAAATTGTGCTCTATATGTATAATAAGAATTATAATGCTGATGTGTACTTTTAAAAAATAAAATCAATAAAAGATAAAATCAATAAAAGATTAAAAAAAAGAAATATTCATCAGAAACCACGTGAAATATGAAAAAAAAGAAAAGATAGGAAGTGAAGGAACATTTCCATAAAGAGAGAAATATTCTGAAAAAGAATAAAACAGAAGTCCTGGAAATGAAAGACTCAAGAAATCAAATTAAAAATTCAGTTGAAAGCATAACAAATAGATTACAACATATAGAAAACACATTATTACACCTCAAAGACAAAATATATAATTTCAAAAATAAAGTCAACAATAAAGAAAAGATTTTAAGGGACCATGACCATAATATTCAAGAAATAACATTAAGAGACCAAACTCAAGAATAATTGGTAGAGTAGAAGGCATCAAAATATAAACTAAAGGAATATACAAGCTTTCAATGAAATAATGCCAGAAATTTTTCCAAACCTTTGGAATGAGATGGAAATACAAATATGAAAGGCATTTGAAACACAAATAGGCAAAACCAAAAAGTTAATCTCCTAGATACATTATTATTAAAATACCTAACATATAGAATAAGAATAGCATTTTAAAAGTCACAAGAGAAAAATGAAAGGCCACATTTAGATATAAGCCAAATTAGAATTTCTACTCATTTCTCAGACCAGAAGGTAAAAAGCAAGGTAGGCTTGCAATAGTATGTGCAATAATATGTACCCTAAATGATAATGGTTGCCAAACAAGATTAATATATTCAACAAAACTTTCCATCTGAATCAGGAAAATGCAAATCAAAACTACTTTGAAATTTCATCTCACTCCAAAGAGAATGGTTATCATCAGGAATATTACTAATAATAAATTTTGGAAAGGATGAGAGAGAAAAGGTACACTCATATGATGGTGGGACTAAAATTAATACAACCAGTTTGAAAAGCATTATCGTAGATTCCTCAGAAAACTAGGCATGGAGACTCGGTTGTGGCTCAGTGGTAGAGTGCTTGCCTGGTACACGTGAAGCACTGGGTTGATTCTCAGCACTGCATATAAATAAATAAAGTTCCATTGACAACTAAATATATATATTGTGATGGAACCACAATTTGGTCCACCTAGCCCACTTCTTGGTATTTATTAAAAGGAACTAAAATCAGCATACTATATTGATACAGGTATGTTGATATTTATAGTAGCACAATTCCTAATAGCCAAGTTATGGAATCAGTTCAAGTGCCCATCAACAGATGAATGAATAAATGAAATGTGGTATTTGTACACAATGTAGTTTACTCAGTTATAAAGAAGAATGAAATTGTCATTTGCAGGTAAATGGATGCAACTAGAAAACAATCATGCTAAGTTAAATAAGCCTACACTCAAAAAGGCAAGGGTTAAATAGAAGCTGTAACAAAATAAAGGGGAAATGTATTGGTGGGGCATCCCATGAATACTGATGGAGATCAATGGAGTAAAGAGGGCAGGAAGAAGGACAGGGAAGGGGAGGAACTACAGAATGAAATTGATTAAATTATGTTATGAACATATATGTACATGCAGTAGTGAATTTCAACTTTATGTATAGCTATAAATGACCTATTTAAAAAAAACAAATAAATAGAAGGAAGCTCAGTAGAGTAGAGGAAGGGAATAGGGGCAGTGTTCCAGAGAGGGAATGGGGATGCACTAGGGACTGAAATGGAGCTAATTACATTTCATGCAGTATGCTTATGTCAAAATGAAGCCCAATATTATGTATAACTGTAATTAACTAAGAAAAACATTTTTTTTTTTTTTGGTAGCCGGGATTGTACGTAGGAGCACTATATTGCTTAGGGCTTTGCTAAATTGATGAGGCTGGCTTTGAATTTGCAAATCTCCTGCCTCAGCCTCCCGATTCACTGAGATTACAGGTGTGCACCACCACACCCAGCCACTAATGAGAGCATTTTTGAAAAATGAAACTATGAAAGTATTAGCAATAAGGGGAAGATTTTTTTAAAAAAAATATTCTAGGTGGGGGCTATTGGTGTAGCTCAGTGGTAGAATCTTTGCTTAACAAGTGCAAGACCCTGGGTTCCATTCTTAGCACCTAAACGTAACCAAGAAAGAAGAAAAAGAAAGGAAGGAAAAAGAAAAAAAAATATATAGATGAGGAATGATTTCTAACCATGAAACAAAATCAACAAGTAACAAACGAAATGTTTTAAAATTTTAGTGCACATCCACAAACAATTTCTTCCTGGCAAAATCTCTATTAACAAAATGAACTTTAAAGAACAGACTGAGTAAACCGTATATCATATGACACATAAAGATGTATGTCCTTAAAATAAGACATCCTGTTATAAAAACAATCCACTGAGGCTGTGATCACAGTGAAAGAAATGCAGGCTCTCTCTTAGTTAAGTGGGAGAGAATGCATATCCTTGTTTATAATAGAGTTCACAGTAGAAACTAATGAAATATCTTGGCTTTTTCTAACAAACTGAAAAGGATCTACAATTGATTACACACTGTGCACGCTAAGATGGAGATGAAAAGACCTTGTACATATCACTACTGTGCAGAGTCTGAATTGTTACAACTTTAACAAACAAAAATTGACATTGCCTATCAAATATGAAATTAATATTTTGACCCAGGATTGATATGTCCATGTATTTATCCTATATATTAATTGTTATATGTGTACAGAATGAAATAAAAAATATTTTAATAATAGAAAATATCAAGGAAACTCAACTCATACCAACTGGAAAGAAGAGAGAGAGTGTGTATATACAAGGAATTAGGGACAAGATGTGATCTGCACAGGCATGTCCCCAGTGACTTACATTCTCCAGCCATGCCTCACCTGTCTATAGTCTTCCTGTACTAAGTACCACTCAGTATAGTACTTCCTTAAAACTATTAATCCATACAATGAATGGATGTACTAGTTAACTTCCAACTCTCATAGTCTAACCATTTCACCTCTGAACATTCTGTCATGGACATGAACTTTCTGTGGGACATCTCACACACAAACCATAATAGGAAGTTTTTGCCCAGAAACTGCTGAAGACTCCAAGATCCCAAGCCTAGAGAGGAGCTGTAGCTGACTTTTATGATATCCAGAAAAAAAAAAAAAAAACCCACAGCTTTCAATATTAATCCCAAAACCATACTCGGCTGAGTCCTCCCATAGCCAAACTCTTCCAGGCCCTGACGCTACATTGCATGGAAATTCTATTGCAAAGCCTACTGGGCTTCCTTTAGGGAGGACAGTCCAGCATGGTTTTGGTGTGGGTTGTATTGCAATATGCAACTCTTAGGCCATGAACTTGGAATGGTCTTGCAGCGTGGCTTCCAGAGCATGCTTCTAGGAAGAATGAGGTAGGGTGATATGTAAGCCATGTTTTTGACTACCTTATCATCTAGGTTTTGGCTACCACGTGATACTTTATACCTACTATTTCATGTTTTAATTTAAATGTTTATAGTTTTTGAAACTAGAATAGGATATAGAAAACCTGTGTAAGGAAAGAATACTCTTAGATGCAAAAGGAAATATTAAACCACATCAGTGTCACTGTGTGAAATTCTTAAGTCAGAATTAGATTGTTAATGCCTGTGAAAGACTCTTGGCATCATTGTGCCTAGCCCATGAGAGAGCCAGGAAACATGGCATGGGAAGCAGTTAACTCAGGATGGCTGTTCTGAGCCCTGTGGGGCTCAGAGGCTCAAGGGAGGCAGGTAATTTGCACAAGACTGAGCCCCTTCCTGAGCCCCTGCAGCGAGGTCACCAGACCTGAGAGGCAGGTGTAGGAATATTTCAGTAGCTAATAGTTCTAGCTTTGGTTTTTCTGAAGGGAAATACACCTGTTTGTTTTTTCTATAGTTAACACGTTTTTCTTTCTTACACTATTGGATGTATGTGAACTCATGATCCAAGAAATAAGTTAAGGAAAAAACAAAGTTGGGGTTAAAAGTCAAAATCATGTTATTCCAGCTACTGGTCCTATACAAAATTATAATATTCTTATTTAAAAAGAATGTTGAAATTTTTAAAAAAGATCTTAAAATATAAAATTAAAGTATTAACTATGAAATTATTAATTTAAGTAATAAGTTATATAAAATCATCTCATTTGAAATTATGAATTTTCATGCAATAAGAAAAATCACAAGTATTTTTCATTTCTTTTGTAAAGCTACCATAAACATTTCTGTTATTGCACTTTTTAAAGAATAAACCCATAGCAGCTATTTTTCATTTCAGCCTTGAAATCAGTCTTTCAGTCTTACCTAGATGCAAAGGGAATATTAAACCACATCAGTGTCACTGTGTGAAATTCTTAAGTCAGAATTAGATTGTTAATGCCTGTGAAAGACTCTTGGCATCATTGTGCCTAACGCATGAGAGAGCGAGGAAACATGCCAAGGCTCAAATGAAAAATAGCTGCTGTGGGTTTATTCTTTAAATCATGTCTTCCTTTTTACCTTACTGTATCTGCTAACTTTCATGGCAGAAGACCAGGTGTGATCATCTGCCTGCCCTGAAGTCACAGGAAGGCTATTCTCTCTCATTGTAGTCCCACACATTAAGAATATGGTGAGACTAGAATACTTGATACATGGAAGATAAAAAATAAATAATAAATGAAAAAATAAAACAAAATCTCCCCTGGGATGATGCTTAGGGAACTTAGCACACACCCCCATTCCCAGATAACTCCTCTAATTTACAGTGATTTCTGTTGGCCTGCTTTTTGTTTGCTGTGACCAAAATACCTGACAAGACAAATTAAAGGAGGGAAAGTTTACTTTGGGCTCCCAGTTTCAGAGGTCTCAGTTTATGGCTTCATTGTTCTGGTCAGAGGTGGGCAGAATATCCTGGGGGAAGGGTAGCAGTGCAGGAAAGCTGCTTAGTTCCTGACAGCCAGGGATCAGAGAATTGAGTGCCAGAAGCCAGAGATAATATAGTCCCCAATGGCACCACCCCAATGACCAATTTCCTTCACTCTTCAGTGGATACCTCATATCTAAATCATAGCAATTTAAATCATGTATTGCTATTTTTGTGTGTATTATTTTTTAAATTTTTATTTGTTTTAATTAGTTATATATGACAGTAGAATGCATTTATGTACTTTGATATATCAAACATAGATGGGGTATTATTTCTTACTTTTCTGGTTGTACATGTTGTAGAATCACATTAGTCATGCAGTCACATACATATACATGTATATATACATATATATATATATGTATATATACATAAAATAATAATATATGTTTTATCTATTATCCTTCCTACCCCCATATCCTTTCTCCTCTCCTTCCTTCACTCCCCTCTACCTAATGTAAGGTAACCCTATACTTCCCTGGTGCCCCCCACTTATTGTGAATTAGCATTCATATATGAGAGAAAACATTGGGCCTTTGGTTTTTGGGGATTGGCTTATTTCATTTAGCATGATATCCTCTAACTCTATCCATTTACTGACAAATGCCATAATTTCATTCTTCTTTAAAGCTGAGTAATATTCCATTGAATATATATACCACATTTTCTTTATCCATTCATCTGTTGACGGACATCTAGGTTGGTTCCATAGCTTAGCTATTGTGAGTTCATGTATGTGTTCTTTTGGTCCATCTTCTATATTTACTTTCAAGGTCATTGTGTCATCACATAATGGCAGAAGAAAATATAGATTACAATTATATGAACCAAACATGTTTTATACAATCAGTGTGTAATAGAGCTAAACTGAGAAAAGATTATCATCTTGCATTTAGACTGCATTTATCTTTAAACTACATCCTACATGAATTAGGAATTAAAACACAAGAAGGGAAATTTATTTTAAAGTTAGCAATTTTTTATAAACATTAGCATTTAAGGATGTAAAAGAAAAGCACCTATAAAACTGGATAATCTTGCCAGGCTTAGTGGCAACTGCCTGTAATCCCAGTGGCTCCAGAGTCTAAAGAAGGAGGATCCCAGGTTTAAAGCCAGCCTCAGCAAAAGCAAGGCACTAAGCAACTCTAAATAAAATACAAAATAAGGCTGGGGATATGGCTCAGTGGCCTAGTGCCCCTGAGTTCAATCCCTGGTACCTCCCTACCCACTCCACCCCCCTGCAAAAAATAAAACAAAACAAAAACTGGATAATCTTTCCAAGCTCCAGCTTTTCTTACAATCTTTAAAGTTGATTGCTTATGTATGTTTAACTCCTAAATCTTCCTCATTTAAAGTAATCACTTTATTTTACATTATTTTTGTCTCCAGAATCACTCATTTGCTCTCCCAGGTCTGGAATGTTCTTTACACCTAAAATGTGAAGTTAAGCAGAGAAAACTCATTTCCCAAGTTTGGAAAGAGAGATAATCATGCTGATGAACAAGGTAGTAAGGTACCCCTAAATACCTCAGAAGAACATCACCAAGGAGACTTTATGAAAGAATGAAATTCCTAGGCTTCAGCTTAGGACTATTGGTATAGGATTTTTAGCTCTGGTTAACTGCATTTTATCAAACTCCCCACATTCAAAATCATGAGAACTGCAGAGCTTCAGCTTTGTAAAGATGAATAGCTTCTTCTTTAGGCAACAATCAAGGCTCTCATAGAGTTTTTACAGTGATGTAACACACGCCCAGATAGTCTCTCTGCATTACTATCTTTTTAACTATTTGTATTTCAGAAGTAATTATTTTCACTTGGAAAAGCATAAGTATGCTTCACCCAAATGTTGTACATGACGAATTAGAATAATTAGCTACAGAGAGATTAATTCTATAAAACTTAAAGATGGTCTACAGATTTGAAAGGAGAAATGTGATATTGTGATAGAGTATTTTCCAAACAAACATGTTTTTTAGTTGAAATGGAATTAACCAATGTGTTACAAATTTTTGAAACTTTTAAATACGTGTAAGTAAGATTAATTCACCTCCACAGATACCCAAACTCTCATTTCAGACCTACCCTTGCTTTTGAAACAAAACCTGCTTTACTTTTGTTTGGAATCCTTATTGCTTTGGTATCCAGAATCAGCATCAATTGAGACTTTACATTCACTGTCAAAGACTCTCAAATGTGCTCTTAACTCTAGATTTATCATAAGTAGCAGCCAAACATACAAAGGTAGAAATTAGAAGGAAGTTTATGCTGTTTATTTGTTGACAATAAAGAACAATATAGCCTACTTCCAGAATATTAAGTAGGACCAGCAGTAACAGAAAATAAATGGGTATGTAAAATCCAAGTAGGATGAAAAACAACAAAGTAAAATGACCAGTTTAATAGTTTTCTCTGTCTTTTTTTTTTTTCAAAATGAAATTTAATTTGAAACTTACATTCAAGTATCTCCCTAAAGGTGCTTCTTAAGATCACACAAATATTTTCAAAGGTAGTTTATTGAAAATAAAATATCATTCTTCCTTGCAAAAGAATTTCAAATACCTATTCTTTGCAGCAAGTCAACATACAAATGATAATTCAGCCAATTTCTCATTCATTAATTTGAAAACCTCTGGAAGGCATATGAAAAAATTTATGAAGTTTACATTCCAATTGACTATTAATTAAATAATTACTAGAGTGCAAAGGATTTAATATATTTTTGGCTTACAACCAGAAGGGAAACAAACTCCAATACACCTGATTGAAAATGATGGAAGTAAAGCCATTCTATCTAAAATATTTAGAGAAATATATAACAAAATTCATTTTTTTTCTGAATAAATGAAATAAATGTTTTATTATCATAAATTTAATTAACTATATTTAAATATTGAATAAAAGCCATTTTTGAAACCCCGCATTAGAAATACATCAGATGCCTTTATCTTACTTAATCTTTTGAGAACCAAAAGTATAATTTAGTGGGAAAAGTTTTTCCGACACTAGAACTGAAATATGTTCTTTGTAATTTATTGAGTCAGAGGATGTACTCCTTTTTTTCTAAATCTTGAATATAAAAATAGTTCTAGGAAGATCACTAAAAAAATTAGAGAAGAATTCTTCAAACAATGGCAGTGCGTTCACCCATATGGTACTCGAGGTGGGAAGGAAATGACAGGGTAAAACTACTTTGTTGGTTTTGAAATTATTTCAAGAAGAGGAGACAGCTGTGAGGCCATGCTCCACGGGACTCAGTCCTCATAAGAACTCCGAGAGATGGGAGATTACTCTCTATGCATGATGGCATGCACTGTGATTTTGGACAATTCATAATCACCTTTAGGGATTGTAAGGAGAGAGAGCATAACTCCTAAACACCACCATTTTTTATCCTAGCCTTAGATAAAAACAAACAATATCAACAATTTGTACTCCACATAGAAAATGATGAACCCTCCCAAAGCAGCTGTCTCTTACAACAGTCTAGCAGGAAAGTGGAGACACCATGAGACAGTGGTACATTACACTGACTATTTTCTGTCCAGAAGATCTTCACAAAACTGGCTGCTTCTCAGACTCTTTCATGATTCAGCCCAATAACATGGTCTCACCAGTCCTTTTCTAACTACATCAGTGGAAGCAGCCCACTCTTCACTTTTGCCCTGTCATAATCTTCAACAAAGCTCATTGTTTTATTGCCTTCATAGCATTTATCCCTACTGTATGATATTTTCTTTCTTTTTTTGTATTGAAATACTTGATTGCTTAATTCTTCCTAATGAAATATAAAATTTCTTGAGTTAGTGACCATCAATGGCCAAAGAACCACTGTCAAGCATGTGACAAATATGCATCAATATTGTCAGAGGCTGGGTATGGAATGTTGATCAAAGCCTGACTTCTGCTTGCAAGTAGTATACAATGTAGTAATGTAAAACCTATATTAATGTAGTTAGGTAAAATGTGTGTGTGTGTGTGTGTGTGTGTGTTCACAGTGGAGGATCATTAGACTAGTGCTTTATAAAGATGATTACGACTACTCTGTAAAGAATATCTATTTGGCAAAAGATAAAAATAGTGTGGGTCGACCATGTAAGAGGTTATGGCAGAAATGATGGAAGTTTACTGATCAGAAAGGAAATAACTAAATATATCGCAGAAATATCAAGAAATACAGTTGAAAAAACTCACTTCTGGATTGGATATGAAGGATAGATTTCACTTGCTTGAGTTGATGAAATAATATTGCCCTTCTCTGAGGGAAAATATTGTAAGGAGACATTGTAAGGTGTTAAGATCGTGATCTTTGGCTTTGATAGGTTAGATGATTTCATAAGCAGCTTTCATGAATTTTGATTTTACATTTCTTGAATTTGTATGAAATATTTATCCATATACTACTCAATCTAACCATTTATTCTTTAAAATAATTTTGGTCATTATGTGGAATTCTGCTGTTTTGTTTCACGCAATATAATGTATAAAGCACTAAGTATTCCTAAATTCCAATTGGACAATTTTCACTCTAGTTAAAATTGATTAGTTGATTCCTGGCAGTTTTATCTGTAAGGAATGTGATATTAATAACTTGAAACCTAGTATCAAGACCATATGTCAAAAAGAAAAGATAGGGGAGCCTCAATTTATAATGTATCAGTATCTAAACTGGAATTGTCAAAACCTGTTACATTTAATATAGACATCAATTCAAATAACCTTTCATAACATCATATTAGAATGATCACTGAGCATCACTAGGCATTTGGAGCTATGACACCTCTCTAATATATTTAGCCTTCACTGTTGATTATCTACCCAATAGATAGTAAAGCCATGTAAGGGGTGTTTTAACTAGGATTATGCTGATATCTGTAAATGACATATATTTTTTAAGGCAGCACCAATATGTATTTTAATTCATTAAGAGAAATTATCTATAGTTAATCAGAAGACATTTTGTTTTCAGTTTCTCATCCTAATTCTGCAGAAACTCAAATCATGTTGAGTTTACTTTGATGTTACTTTCCAGAAAGATGCTTTATATCTCTGCAGGCTACACATATCAATCCTCACATTTACACACAATTTGTATATGTGTGTGTGTGTGTATGTGTGTGTAAACACATAATCATTCTAAAATGCTGAATAACTAATGTTCATGTTATGATTGATGTGAACTCATGTAAAATTCAACTACTTTAAATAACTTTCTGAAACAGCAACAGTAGTCTAAACTAATATAAATGCCACATTTTTAACATGTTATAAATACTACAAATACATTGCACCCTCCAAGAAATAATTTAAGAAATGTTATCTTTCTGAGTAAACAAAAGTAAATACCAATTTGTGAAACTATTTTAGGAAAGCCATCAAATCAGCTAAACAAGCAAACTGTTCAAACACATACCAAGTGGTTAAGGAAACAAGAATTTGTTGATAATATTAAAATGAAAACAAAACCTCCCACCATTTACCAATTTTGTTTCATTGTATTTTTCCTCTCACTTTAAGAAAACCAGCTTTAATCATTGTGATTTAATTTTAGACTAAAACTAAGTGAAATATACACTCCAAATATTTAATCTGCCTCAATAAATATATAAAAAGTACATATGCTAGTAATCACTGGAAAAACTGTAAAGTGTAAACAACGATATGGGCCAAAGTGATATTTCAATCCTTTCATTAAAAGGGAGGTAGCTCAATAGTAAAACACTTGTCTAGCATGTGTACTGCAGAACTAGGAAAAAAAAAATAGAGACAAAACTGAGAGGTGCATTTCCCTTTTGGAAAGAGTAAATGATCAGTCAGTAGTGTCTATCAGTGCAAATGATTAGTCATCATAGTTTACCAGGATTCTGTTTGGGTAGCAACATGATTCTATTGACAATCAATTGTGCTCTGCTGGATGTTTAATGCAACATTAACCAAATGACTATAGTGACATCCATCTCTGAGTTCCGTATCTCAACACGTAAGCCTCACATCTTTCATTAAAAATATTTTCAAGCAGTATATAGAAACTTTTCAAGTGAAACTCATGAACTATTTTCCCTGCCCAATACTGAGAAACTAAGGAATATCATACTCAATATAGGGAATATATACTTTCAGAAAATTTATTCCGGTAGTTTTATTATTTTATTATTTCCTATTAATACAAAAAAGTAATATTATATAATTTGAAGTAAAATATATCAAGAAAAAATAAACGTATTCACAATCCCAAATCCAGAAATGACCACTGCTAGCATTTTGACATAGTTCTTTCCAATCTACTTTATCCATTTGTAATCAGTAATACAATTAAAATCGTACCACACAGTTTTTATTATCTCACTTTTTTTATTAATATTGTGTTATAATTTCCCATGTTGTTAAATATTATTTAAATCAAGAATTTTAAACTCTACGCTACAAACCAATTGGTTAGATGTATGGTACTATATTTAAGAGGTAATATATTTACCTCTGAAGAAGCATAGAGGCTTCTTCAGTTTTAAGGCATTATAACATAGAGCAGACATAAAAAGAGTCTAAATTAAATTTCTAGATAAAAATAATATAGATAATGAAAGGACTGTTTTACCTAAGTCACTGCATTTGGAGACTCATTACTTTAAAAAGGTGAACATCTCTAAAGGCAGGTTTTTAAATGTTCTCCATGTCGCTGGGACCACTTGCTGTGATAGTGTTGAGGAATACGCCTAAATTTCTGCTATGAGCAGCTTCTGTGATATTGCCTCAGAAATGAGATCTCAGGTAGGTTTTGTCTTCTTACAATAGGGAAGAATCATCTGGAATAGCTGGCATGCTGAGCGTAAGGGTTCACGTCTGTAGCACCACAGCAGGTAGAGATCTTGATTGTCAGAATCAACTGTGAGTGCTGTATAAAATAGTTATCACCATGATGTGCATCGACTGGCAAAACAAGAACGATTAGCTGTGAAATGCTTATTCATAATGTAGGTTGCCTCTATGGTCAAAGTAAAGTGGAGAAATAAATGAAACACTAGATAATTTAAAAATCAATATCAATAAACTTGATAAAGATTAAAAAATCCTTTTAATAAATAACTCCAAATTGTTTTTAATAAAACATTTCAAATATTGATTCTATTTAATATTTGGAAAATTCAACAAGACTGTTAGGTTTTAACTTTAGAGTCTATGAACTGCATTATTATGTTCTTTTTATTCCACTTTGAATTATTAAAGTTTCTAAAATCCCAAACAATAATGTTTTAAAAAATGAGAATAACATGTGCACTATTCAGTGTGTTAGAGTTCAAAGTGTCTGAAAAAGCCTGCATGCAAACCCACCAATTCAATCTACCTAGTAATTGGCACCATGCAGAGGCTAATCAAAATCTGCAGTGCGATTAAACAAGGCTATCTAGGACAGCAACTAGATAATGGTTACTCTGCTCCTGGAGGAATTGGAAAAACAAATTTAGAACCTTGCCTCTGGTTCCCAGTCTATTCCCCCTGAACAATTATACAAATTGGCATATGACTTTTGGATCCCTCTTCAGTGATTGAATTAGGAGGAGTGCTTGTGTTCTCTTTGGTAGTTATTTGAAAGAGGAAAACAGCTGTTTGCAACATCCCCTTCCCGTGGGTGCTTCCTAACAAAGACTCAGTGTCTCCAAGAAAGAAGTGTAGGTTACCCTTATTGATTACATGACAGTTACTATGGGCTTTGCTTTGTTCACAAAGTAAGAAATACCCTCATCAGAAAAAAATTAAAAACAGAAACTCACCCACTAGAAGATAAAACTTTGTTTCTCACATTTGAAAGCACAGGTTCAGAATGGAAAAAAGATTTAAACCACCAGGTGGATTCTGCCATTTTGGGTAATCCTATCAAATAAACTTTTAATTATTCCATTATCGAATGAATTTGAAAGATTAAAAGTAAAGGAAAATAATGAGAGTAACACTGGTAAGAAATAAATTAAGTACCTTGAAGAGTTCTGTCATCTTCTATTAAATTAACAGAATCAGAGCTAGTTAAGGAACTAACTGAAGAAATACTGTACTCTAGGAAACAAATAAAGACAGAAATAAATAACAGGCAAAAAGACATGCACAGCATATCATGTATATATATATGTGTATATATTTTTTTCTCAAGAAACATAGTTTGAAATCATTGTATCCTGATCATGAAATCACAAGTTGAAAAATTAATCAAATTCTCAATGAAAAAGTTTCTACTAATAAGGTCTATTAATTTTCATGGTGGACAACTCTCACTCTCCATTGATAGAGATATTGAATTTAAAATATCTTATAAATGTCAAATTCAAAAGCTAAGAATTACAAAATCAAGAATGAATAGCATTGTACTACATAGTAAATATTACAGGTGTAAATTTTTAAAATCCCAACATTACCAAATTTAGAAAGTAAGAAATTATTTTATAAGAACATTTTGTTTGTCTTTTAACACTTATATTTTAAAGCAGTAAATCTATTAAAAGAACAGACTATAAAAATAACATTTTTTGTAAAAACAATAAATCCTTAGATGTTTCTCATTCTTAAACTATAAACAATCCTTGAAATGACTTTTTCATAGATTGCCGGAATAGATAATTTTACTAAATGTCAATTTGATTCTGAAATGCTCTTTTCATTTTATGAAATCTCTCAGTCTTCTCAGGATGGCCAAATTTTCTTTTCAGCCATGAATATGTAGGACAGATAGCTAGATTAAAAAATGAGACTGGGTAGAGAGATGCTGACCTGTCATCCACTGCAAGGAATGGAAAGTAGAAAATCTTTGAACCAGACTCATACTATTCCCTCTTTTCTAAGGAATTAGGTGATATTTTGTTCATGCAAAATTATTGATTTTTAATTAATAATGTATCCTATGAAATCTCAATCAATACAGATGCCACTTTTTTTTTCCTTTTTGATACTGGGGATTGCACTCAGAGGCACTTGACCACTGAGCCACATCCTCAGCCCTATTTGGCATTTTATTTAGAGACAGGGTCTCACTGAGTTGCTTAGTGTCTTGCTTTTGCTGAGGCTGGCTTTGAACTCATGATCCTCCTGTCTCAGCTTCCCTGAGCTGCTGGGATTACAGGCGTGCACCACCGTGCCTGTCCTAGATGTCAAATTTAAAGTGGTATAAATGCCAAATTTAAAAACTTAGGAAGTACAAAACCAAAAATGAACACTATTGTTCTAACTTAGAAATATTACAGATGCCTATTTTTAAAAACTACAAAATTACCAAAATTAGAAAGTAAGAAGTTAAGCCATACTCATGAAACAAAAGCTGACTTTCCCTTGTTTGTAAGAGTTGGAGGCCTCATCAGTGTATCACGGCTAAAGCAAAGCAATGAGCCTGGGAAGCACTAGTGCCAGGAACCACCTATCTTCTGCAGCTGTTCCTTCCCCATCAGCAGAACTGTCAGCTCCCTCCCTTCAGTTCTGACCATGACATACTGGCCAACAACACCCCACAATCACACTTCTCATCACATTCTCCAGGAATATTCTCTAATGATAATACAACTTACTTCGGTAATACTGATTTTTGGCCAGAAGACATCCAATGGAAGGTACTGTTGCCATGGTTTGTCCCTTGAGAGATGGAGCAGCAATCCGAGGAAAAATAACCAGAAAAGAGATGTTGATAAATACCATGGAGTTTCCTTTTCCCTTTTTACATGTGAATATTATGTTGCAAAGTAAAATCATTTACCATGTAATAAATATCTGGAGAAGGATTTTAACAATTTACCTGGAATTGCAATTAAATAGACTGCAATCAACCAAACAAGATGCAATTAACTAGTATATTTAGTTGGAAAAAAAAAAAAACTTACATATTCAACTACACATGGTGCGAACACAATTTACTCTGTCTAAAACAAACCAAAGGTTCAGGAAAAAATAAAAGTGTTAACACAGCCAGGGCGCAATAACTCACCTATTTGTTTTCTCCAACCTGATCTTCTAAAAATATGTAGTTTTAAAGTTTCTTCAGAAAAAGCACATTCTGAAAGCAGTACCACCACAGTGGCAGTTGATGTGGTCGAGAATCTGTGAGCAACCTTATATTTAGAAGCCCAAGCTGGCTGGTGCCTGAACTATTGGTAATTTGAGGTGAGGTGGCACACCGCCAGGCCAAGGCAATGACTGAATGCTCTCTGCCCGTCTCTGCCCTCCAGCAGTCCAAAGGACCTTTAGACTTGTCAGCATGCCGAGTTTCACTGCAGTGATAGGGAAGGATTTGGCCTTGACCCTGTTTGGGACTCACTCTTTAATGCCACATCTTTTAACTAACTGTTGATTCTCTGGAGGTAACTAATGCCCATGTA
The DNA here is from genome assembly GCF_045843805.1 of Urocitellus parryii. Taxonomy (NCBI): domain Eukaryota; kingdom Metazoa; phylum Chordata; class Mammalia; order Rodentia; family Sciuridae; genus Urocitellus; species Urocitellus parryii. Next base: position 79,752,874 of record NC_135537.1, read on the forward strand.
TCTCTTCCACCTTGAGTATAATCACGTACTCTACCAAAGGCACCAAGCTGGACAAAACTGGGGATGTTGTGGATTGTCTGCAGTCTAGCTGGGGAGACTGAACATACATATCCACAGGCATAATGAAGCAAGGCAGAGTCATAGGTCAGAGGAGAACAATAAAGAACTCTGCAGATTTGGAGACTTTCTGGGAAGGGGGTATATACAGTGGAACTGGATAAATGGACAGATAGAAATTCCAGAGGGAATAACAAGACAGAAATCATGGATAATGTAGGGAAATTTGTGACATTGTATCATTATTTATTGAAGCAGAAACTTTTATTTGAATGTTAGGAATTTTCTTATGTAGATAATTTTGCCATTTGATAGACCCATTCGATTGAAGGATCAAATCTTGACTCCCCTTTATATTGAGGAGTTATCATTTCAATTACTGCTTCAAATTATTTGGAGTTCTTAGTTTTTCTCATGTATTCTTTCTTAAATCAGTTTTGGTAATGTATACACTATAAAATCATTGATGGCAGCTACTTTTTCAAATGAACGCTAAACAATCATTGTAGTTTATCCATATGTTTTTTTTTTAATATTGACTATACACACAGAAAAGGGGAAAAAACTTTATTGTCTCATTTACATGTAGAATCTAAATAATATGTATATATTTGACAAACATGATATATCAATAGTCAGGGAAGAGGAGGAAATTGGAAGATGTTGGCCAAAGCATAAAAGGTTGCAATTTTGTTTTGTAGAGTAAGAGTAGAAATCTAACATTGAACATGAACTATAGTCAATTCTACTTTAATGTATTCTATAAATTTGCCATCAGAGTAGATTCCAGTGCTCTTGTTTCTTTCTTTCTCTCACTCACACATACGTGTTTGTGCACACACACACAAAGGTGTTATTTTTTTTTCAAATATCAATGTGAAAAGATTGATATGGTAACTTGCTTGTCAGTAGTAATAATTTCACTACATACACGTATATCAAAACACCACGTTAGCCTCACACAGTGACACATAACTGTAATCCCTGAAAGCTGGGAAGCCAAGGCAGGAGGACTTCGATTTGGAGGCCAGCCTCTACAACTTAGCATAACCCTGTCTTAAAAATAAAATAATAAGGAAAATGAGCTTGAGGATGTTGTTCAGAGGTAAGCACCCCTGAGTTTAATCCGCAGTACCATACACACACAAAAAAAAATCATGTCATATACCTTAAATGTATCTAAATGTGCATGTGTATATGTAATGAAAACAATAAAAATATGTAAAAATGTTATGTAAAAATGTTACAGAATGTACATAAAATTATATATAATATAAACAAATACTCCATCTGGATATGTTTATTTAATTTCCTCTTCCATTTTTCCTGATTTCGCTACAGATTCAAATACTAAATTATGTTTTTCAATTGAATATTTGGTATTATCTTTTGTCTCTTGGTTCTATCATTATTTTCTGTCTTACTTTTATTGTTCCTTTTAAATACTTTAAAATTGTTCTTATGGCAGTCTATCCATCTATTTCAAAATATTCTGTCACAGCCTTTATGACTTTTTTTTTTTTTTTTTGGTATTGGGTGTTAAATCCAGGCACATTGCCACTAAGCTACATCCCCATGCATTTTATTATTTATTTTTTTTAATTTTGAGACAGAATCTCAATAAATTGCCCAGGCTATCCTAGAACTTGTGACCCTCCTGTCTCAGCCTCCTGAGAATATGGGATTACAGGTGTGCACCATTGTTAGAATTGTTTAGAAATGCTTCATTTTATCCAAAATTATAAAGATTCTTAGAGTTCTCTTAGTAGATGATTTTTAAATCTACCACATTGTCATGGAAGAATGCGTGAGTTTTATTTGTTCTTTGAAATAGTTTTTTGAACTAACTTTTGATGCAGTTGGTAATTAACAAATTTTCTTCATTTACCACATTCTGTGTCCACTAGATTGCATTATTTAATTTGTTAAAGAAATAATCCATATACTTACCAATGACTTATCACTTGCTCTACCAGTTTCAAGCATGAGTACATTATACAATTCTATAACTTTTTGTTTGCTTAATTTTAAGCTTTGATGTATACATGAAAATCATAATTAGAACACCTTCTGAATGAATTGTTTCTTTTATCTTCCTTATTTGCACTAATTTTATTTTTGTGATGTTTTTCTACTCTAATGTTGTTTTTTTCTAAGTAGTAAAAAGTATATCTTTTTGCATCCCTTTGTTTTTAACTTGTTCTATTTGAACAGTCACATAATTGCCATGACGTTTTGAATGTGTTTCTCTCACTGTATCTCTTTCTTTACATAAAGTCCGTTCATATTTTTTGGGATTACTCTCATATTTTTATTTCCTTCTGACATCTTATTCTCTGGTTTTCATATAACCACATCTTTCTTTTTACTTTATTAGCTTTTGTTAATGTATTTATTTAAATTGTTTCTTATAGATCTTTATTTCTTTCCTCTTTGAGAAACAATGTACAGTATTTTAGTATTGTTCTTTCAGTGGGCATTCTTATTTTATAATACCATAGGCCTTAGCTATAATTTAGTCTTAACTAACCTATTCATCAGTCACACTGCTTTTATCTTACTTACTTATATTTTTATAAATCCAGTACTGTGCAAGAAATGTACATTCTATCCAAGAACTCATCTTCTTTTTCATTCTGGAAATTCTCAAGTTGCTTTACTTCAAATGTTTCTTTTCCCTGTACTAATTTGTTAGATCCACAACAATTCTTCATAAACACATACCCACAGCAGTGAAGGAAACAAACATGGATTTTTTTTGTGTGTGTACATGTTTGCAGATGAACTGAAGGGACTCTCTTTCAGAGAATCCCTGTAAGTTGGCTGGAACTTGGCTGAACTAATTGGAGTCAGCTCTATGTGCCCGTCATTTTGCTCTGAGAACAGCAAGCAAGCAAGAAAACCTATTGCATGTTTTCCACCAGGGATTGCATTGAGACTCCCAGAGGAGTCATTGGTAATATGAAATGACATTTTAGTTCTGTGTCTGAAACTATCACTTCATCCCATCCTCCACTGAACAGATCATAGACCTGAAGAAATCATATGCCTAAAGTCAACAATAATGAAGTAGGAAAGTGTGCTACTCCCAAGAAGGGCTGGGGGTAAGAGGAGAAATACATATTTGCTGAAAAATAATTTAATCTATGACACCCATCATGTCTCCCGTTTTCTGTCACTAGTTCTCAAATTAATTAGTTATTTGGGCTCTTTCTATATAATTCTGACATTTCCTCCACACACATATGTGTATATATGTTAAAATTGTATAAGAATATAAATTTATATAGTCTAAATTTTGTCATTTGTACTGTATTCTGAATTAACCCTACAGTATTTCTTCCTGTTTAATATTTTTCTATGTCCAACCTAATATATATCATGTAGATTATTTTTTATTTTAGTGATAATATTTTTTTAGTATTATTTCTCTTCATTTTTCTCTAAAGCCATCAATTCTAATTTTCTTGGCTTTTTTTCCATAAATCTTTTATTTATTTTTCCATTCTTAATATGGTTATTGTGAAGTCTTGGGTTAACTGCTCCACAAAGTTAGTTTTATAAATTTTATGTCACAACTGTTAATCTGTTGGATATCTTTCTTAGCATTAGATTTCTCTTACAAGTTTCAGACTGTTGGTTTTCAGGATCACTTTTGAGAATTAGACATAGGTATACTATTCTCCCTTTCCCTATACCCCCTACCCCAATTCTCAATGCCACCACCAGCTCTCATGGCTAGTGGAATCATGGTGTTTAGGCATCCCTCTCACCTGACCCTAGTTTTAATATCTTTCAATTATAACACTGCTCACGTTGCACTGAGTCATTTTTTTATTTCACATATTAGGTTACAAACTACTCAAAGATATAGACTCCTTGTTTGCTTCTGCTTCAGCCGTGCCTGCACAAAACACAGCATAGTCATTTATGTCTAAAAATGCAAAATAATCAAAACATTCTTTTTGTGGTCATAAGGATTACATTCTTGGCTAATAATGAAAATGTTGTAATAGAGCTTAGATTTCCTTGCTATATCTGACCTAATTTGATGAACTTTTACCTGATTACTGATTCACAGTGTTTTTATTTCTTTTTTTTTTTTTTACATCTGAGAACTTAAAATAATTACAATCGCATTTTCATTGAGCCTTTTGCCCTAGAATTAATTTCACTCACATTTCTCCTTAATGGTAACAAGAAGAGAGTGTCTGTCTGATTTGACATACTGAAAACCAGCAGGAGCCACAGCCATTTTGCACGTTTCTGCTCAGACAAGTCACAAGATGATTTCTGAATACACTTCCTTAAGTTGAGAAAGATAAGTTTTTTTTTTTTTAAAAAAAAGAGTAATAATTAAAAGAGAAATGGAAGCTTTTTGAAAGGTAATCTATTTATCACATGTAAGATACTATTACCCTTTCTAACTTTATTGGCATGGGATGCAAGAGTAAATAGATATCAGATTGCTATTTTCCAGAGCATGGAAATTCATGGCATGAACAACAGTTAAGCTTGCAGATAATTCATCATTACCCTGTACTGTCACAGACAATTGGCCAAGTGTGCAGTAGGAGATCAATATCCAACTGCACTCATAGTCTTAAAACTGTCCAATCTGGAATTATAAAAATCTGAGTGTGCACACACAATGTTAAGAATTTTAAATATATGGTAATATCTAATAAATGTTCCATGTTAAGCATAGTTTGTCACAGCTAATAACTAATTCTGCAAATGAATATGTGTAGCAGGTGCTTTGAAAAAGTATGACAATCTGCTTTGAAATACTGTTTTATATAAAAAAAAATTGTGAAGAAAATCAGCAACAATTAGTAATAGAATATATCAGAGCCTCTTCAAGCTGTCTATAAAAATGGGAATAATAATATCTAATTTTATCTGAAACCCATTCTAGTTCCAATACACATATTCAACAATTTGCATTTTATATATTTTTTGAATTATGTAGGCAGTTTCTTCAACTTTCCATGGGGTTCCATCCTGATGAACCCATCTTAAGTTGAAAAATATCATGAATCAAAAATGCATCTACATCTAACCTTCCACTCATCCTAGCTTAGCCACATAGTACATCAGAGAGTATCAGTTTCAGTCTTGTGATCATGTGGCTAACTAACAGGAAGCTGCAACTTGTTGTCTCTGCCCAGGATTTCAAAATAACAGCAGCACGCAGCATATTGCTATCCCAGGAAAAGATCCAAATTCATAAATCAAAGCATGGTTTCTACTTAATGCACATCACTTTTGTATAATGTTGAAAAATTGTAAGTTGTACCATCAGATGTCAGGGATGGTTTATATAGTCTGCCAATCAATTCTTATCATTGTACTCAACAACAACAAAAAATAAAAAGTTGCATCTAGAACCATGAACCAGTTTGTTGGAAGGATTGTAGTCAGTTTGCAAGATCAGTAGGAAACATAGGGAATTATAATCTGATAAGTAAGATTCTCCAAAGGAGAGACCAGCTGTTTACAGGGTGTCCTCTGGTGCCTCAGTCTGGCTGGGCACAATTCAGGAGCCACTTGTCAAAAGAAACAAACTTTATTTTGAGAACCACACAGGCCAAACAAAACAGCTCCTCAGGAAAAACCCTCAGAGCCCAACTGCCACCACCGGCTTCCTACAAGCCTCTCACACAAACACACAAGCCTCTCCCACTCCCACAATCCTCCTGCTCTTAAGGCCGATTGGCTGGGTCGCGTGGGCAGAGCCAAAGAAGTCCCCCAATGAGCAGCTCCGTGGTCTGAAAGGGCAGGGAAACAGCCCAATGAGTATCACCGCAGAGGAGCCAATCAGCTAGATGTTGCTGGGGCCGCTGTGAGCCAATCATCAGCCGGCAGCTGGAAGTTTGCTGGCCGCTGGAAGTTTGCTGGGGCCCCTTCGGCTGTGGCTCTCAACATCTCCCCCTCTCTGTTTAAACAACAAGCATGTGGCTTAGGGACCGTGCCTGCCTTAGGTTGTCCAATAGTACATATGGTCCTTACCCGTTATCGGATGAGCTGACCTCAAGGCGTCAGCCTCCTGTCTTAGATTGGTACCATTGTAATTGGATCTTACCCGTCACTGACTACCGGTCCAGTATACAGCCACACCTGTGGAGAGGTACCGGGTGTCGGGGGTGAGGTTCTTTGCCTAACCTCTGTTGGCCCCCAAATTTTAGCTGAACGATCATGACAAGCAGAAGGGAGGAAGATACACCAAGCCAATTGATGGCTCCTTTTGGAAAATTTGTACCACTGATGACATCATGAGCAAAAATATCCCAACACTACCACAAGTCGCTGCACCAACAGATAGTTCACAATGCATACAAGTGAGTTCACAATGCATACAAGTGACACATAGTCTAGGCAAGTTCTGCAAGCAGTTCAGTGATGGCTATTGCAGAAGTTGTAGATTGGTTTTATCTTTGTCTTCACCGGTACTGGGATGAAGATAGGAATTCTGGCAATAATGGCTAAAGAAAAAATTGTGTAACATTCCAGAAGGCACTAAAAGAAAACAATTTTCTTAACAATTTACATTATCTTGAAGAGAATTATTACATATAACGAAAAGGAAAGGTGAAAGTAAACAAACAGATCTGTTAACCTCCTTTTTGTTCACATATTAAAACAATCCTCAACAGTTTTTTACCCAATTTAAATTAAACCATTAAATCACGTGAATAAAAAAATATTTGGATCCATTTTTTCATGAGCGCTCATCATATATGATATATGGACATACATACATTCAAACATATAACACAAAACACAAGTGTGCACACATAATATAATACATACAACACATAACATAATAGTAAAGGCCTTATAACATTTTACAGGTGAAATCTCCATTGCAATGTTTAAAAACTCTATAGTCAAAAAAATAGAACTGATCAGCAAAACATTAACCTAGGTCTGTATGAGCTCAAAAAACAAAATAGAACTTCATGATATGGGAAAGGGCAATAATAAAATAGATATTGAAAAAAGCATCTTGGTTCTGTCGCAGATGTAAGGATAGCCAAACTGGAGTTTTGGATATCAGCTGTTATGGATTTGAGCCAAATCATCTTCTTTTTGGTCTGTAGAAATCGCTTTAGTTAATCTCTCTGGAATCCAAATCGGCTCCTGTTCTCCCTGTGGAAACGCACAAACAGGCCCCTGACTCCAGACAATCACTGGGTCAGGACTTTAGTTAATCTCTCTGGAATCCAAATCGGCTGCTGTTCTTCCTGTGGAAACACACAAACAGACCCCCGACTCCAGACAATTACTGGGTCAGGACCTTTCCATTGTCCTGTTAGAATATCTTTCCAAAGTACCTTGGGCTTATGTACATTTTTTGGACACATATGCCTTTCTGCAGCACTAAGTCCTGATGAATCCAAATTTTAAAAGTTTAGAGTAAAAAGGGTTATTTTAAGTTTATCTTTGGGGAATATATACCCCTTCCCAATTCCGTCTTTTTGCTTTAATAAGTATATTTTAATAGTTTGATGAGCTCTTTCAACTATGCCTTGTCCCTGAGGATTGTATGGGATTCTTGTTATATGAGTAATGCCAAATGATGAACAAAATTGTTTAAAAGAGGTAGAAGTATAACCAGGGGCATTATCTGTTTTTAACTGTTTTGGAACGCCCACAGTGGCAAAATTTTGTAAACAATGAGCTATAACATCTTTAGTTTTTTCTCCGGCATGAAGGGAGCTCATCAAAAATCCAGAAGAAGTATCAACTGTAACATGCAAATATTTTAATTTTCCAAATTCTGGCAAGTGTGTGACGTCCCTCTGCCAAATATGGTTAGGTATCAATCCTCTAGGATTGATTCCAAGATTACCTTGTGGTAAAAAGGTCACACAATTTTGACATTGTTTTATTATTTGTCTAGCTTGTTCCTTAGTTATTTTAAAATGCTTTTGTAAAGCATTAGCATTGACATGGAACCTTTTATGAAAATTTATAGCTTCTTCTAGTGTAGAGAAAATATGTATGTCATGTGTAGTTTTATCTGCTAAATCATTGCCAAAACTAAGGGATCCAGGCAATCCTGTATGTGCCCTGATATGTCCTATAAAGAATGGATCTTTTCTGTCCCAGATTAGACTTTGTATAGTGGAAAACAAAGAGAAAACAGTAGAAGAAGGAGAAATCCTACCAGCATCTCCAAGGGATACTATAGCATTAACTATATACTGACTATCAGAAAATAAATTAAACACATAATCTTTAAATATCACAAAAGCTTGTAATACTGCATTAAGCTCTACCTTTTGAGCTGATTGTTTGGGTACTAAAAATGTAAAAGTTTGATCAGGTGTAACTATTGCTGATGTACCATTATTTGACCCATCAGTGAATATATTTGGAGCATTCATGATAGGTGTTTTTCTTGTCATTTTTGGAAAAATTACAGGATGCGATGACCAAAAAGACAATAAAGGATTAGATGGTAAGTGGTTATCAAATGAAACATTAGATTTGCACATGATTATTGCCCAAGTATTTAACTCATTAGCTAATTCATCAATTTGATTCATAGTATATGGAGTAATAATTTTATTGGGAGAAATTCCAAACACTCACTTCGCTGCTTTTATTCCTTTGAGTATTAATTGTCCTACAGCCTCAGGATACCTAGTAAGAATAGTGTTAGGAGAATAAGATAAATGTATTCATAATAATAGACCTTCTTGCCAAAATACTCCTATAGGAATATTTTTTGTTGGTAGTACAATAAATAATAAAGGCAAACTTATATCAATTCTATCCAAATGCATATTTTCCATATATGTTTCAATGATTTTTAATGCCTTTCTTGCTTCAGGAGTTAACATTCGGGGTGAATTTGGATCTGATGGACCTTTTAGGATATCAAATAAAGGTCCCAACTCTCCTGTTGGTATACCTAGATAAGGCCTTATCCAATTTATGTCTCCCAATAACTTTTGAAAGTCGTTAAGTGATTTGAGTTGATCTACTCATATTTGAATTTTTGGTGGACGGACCATGGTTGAGGATAATAGAACTCCTAAATAATTAATCGGAAAATTTAATTGTACTTTATCTATTGCTATCTCTAGATTATAATTTTTAATAAGTTTGCAAGTGTGGCATAACATTCTAGCAATGTGTTTTTATCTTTGTGTGCTAATAATACATCATCCATATATTGAAATATTTGTAGTGCAGGATTTTGATTTCTAAGTGGCTGGATTACTTTGTTAACATAAATTTGACACATAGTTGGGCTGTTAGCCATCCCTTGAGGGAGTACTTTCCATTCATATCTCTGATCAGGACCTTCATGATTCAGTGCAGGGATAGTAAATGCAAAACGTGGACTATCCTCAGGATGAATTGGAATTGAAAAAAAAAAACAATCTTTAATATCTATAGCTAAAACATACCAGGTTTTTGGCAAAGCAGACGATTGGGGAATCCCCAATTGAGCAGGTCCCATAATAACCATCTCATTATTAATGGCTCTTAAATCTTGCAATAATCTCCATTTACCAGATTTCTTTTTGATGACAAAAATGGGAATATTATGGGGAGATACAGAAGGTTGTATATGTCCTTCCACTAATTGTTGTTTGACCAGATCATGGGCTGCTTGTAACTTTTCTTTAGTCAGGGGCCACTGAGGAACCCATACTGGTCTTTCTGATTTCCATGTAATTTTTATTGTCTCAGTGGCCCTTTCTGAAAATCCAACCCATGTCTGTCTGTTCCTTGATCTATTTGTATTGGTGCTGCTATAACTTGTTCTTGTTTTTCTAATCTTTTTCCTTTCCTAAAACCTTGTCTAGCCATAATAGTGGGTGCATTTTGATTGATGTTATTTGTTAATGTCAAACCTAATTGATCTAGGACATCTCGTCCCCATAAATTTACAGGAAGATGATCCAATACATATGGCTGTATAGTTCCTTCACATCCTTCAGGATCTTTCCAATCTAATACCATTGCACTTCTATGGGGATTAGTTGCCACTCCTAGGCCTCGAAGCGTTTGAGTGGCTTCTTGTAATGGCCAATGTTTTGGCCATTCTTGACGAGAGATGATGCTAAGGTCTGCACCTGTATCCAGTAGCCCATTAAATTCATGTCCTTGAATATTTAGTTTTAACATGGGGCAAGAATCTAAATTTAAAGAAAGCATAGCCCAATCTACACCTGAAGAGCCTAATCCCTTGGAACCTCTTTCTACAGCACGACTGGAAAATTTATCATGTAGGCTTGGTATTATTAGTAACTGTGCTATTCTATCTCCTGGTGAAATTACTGATATGCCCTATGGAAAACTGGCTATAATTTTTATTTCACCCTCATAATCGGGATCAATTACCCCAGGACTTATCATAAGTCCTTTAAGAGTAGAAGAGCTGTGTCCCAATAATAAGCCTACTGTTCCTTTGGGAAGAGGTCCTTTCACCCCTGTGGGAATGATTTGAACTCTTATCTCTGGAGTTAGTACTGATCTGGCGGAGGTGCAGATGTCCAACCCTGCGCTCCCTCTGGTTTGTCTGATGAGGGATCTGATGGACAATGTGTCCTGGGCACTACCCTGATGGGGTTGCTGGGTTCCTCCAGTGCTCCGTATATTTGTGATTTTGGGCCCCGGAGCATTGGGCCCCCCTGTCCATTTTTTGGCAATGGAGCCCGATGCCTTTCTCCACGATATTGTGGATAAACACTTGGTCCTTGTTCGTTTTTTGATAATGGAGTACCCTCTATGGTGGTTTGAGAACGGCATTCATTAACCCAATGTCTCCCTCTATGGCATCGTGGGCAAATACCCGGTATTCTACTCCTTTGATACCTAGTTTTGTTAAACCCTCCTCCTATGGGGCAATTCCTTTTAAAATGTCCTGTTTGTTCACAATTGTAGCATGTTCTTGGCCTGGCATCTAAAGCCTGTTTTACTGCAGCTGCCACAATTTGCCCTTGTTCATTAATGTCTCTGGTGTTTAAAGCCTGTTTTACTGCAGCTGCCACGACTTGCTCTTGTTCATTAATGTCTCTACATAATTTAATATATGTGTTTAAATCTTCATGTTTCCATGGTCTAATGATATCTCTGCACCAACAATTCGCTTGGTCATAAGCCAGTTGTTTTATTAATGGCATTGTTTGTTCTGTATTCCCAAAAACTCTGGTAGCTGTTTGAATAAGCCTATCCACAAATTCAGCATAAGGTTCATTAGCTCCTTGTATTACCTTAGATAATTGACCTTGTAAACCTCCATGTCCTTGTAAAGTCTTCCATGCCCTAATCACCTCTACAGCAATTTGTGAGTATACGCCAAGATCATATGCAATTTGTTGCTACTGATCCTCATAAGGTCCCTTTCCTAACAACATATCTAGATTTCTCTGAGGATAACCAGCTGCTGCATTTCGCCTAGCCATCTCCTTGCAAAATTCCTCATTGGCAACCTTCCATAACAGGTATTGACCTCCATTTAGCACAGCTTTACACATATTAGCCCAATCTGCTGGCATCATGTTCAAGTTGTTAATGGATTCTACCAAGCTTACAGTGAAGGGTGCTTGAGGACCATAGGTTGTTATTGCCTCTTTTAGCTGCTTCACTGTTTTGAAATTTAAAGCATGGTAAATTCGCTGCCTTCCTACCTCAAATACAGGGCATGTTAATACTTGAGATCCTGTCTCAGTATCCCAACTATCAACTGCAGGGGTTTGGAGCCTCCTAGCATATGGAGGTGGTGCTGTTGATTGGACACTTATGCCCTCTGGTGATAGAATGCTGTTAGTAGCAGTCTCCTGTAGAGGTGGTGCTGTTGGTTGGACACTTACACCCTCTGATAGAAAGGTGTTAGTAGCAGTCTCCTGTTGTAACTTTTCCCCTGATGGCTTTTTCTGCTTTACACTTTCTTCCTCTGTCTGACTAGTCCGAGAGACCTTCTCTTTTACTTGAATCTTTTCCTCTGTCTGACTAACTTGAGAGACCTTCTCTTTTACTTGAATCTTTTCCTCTGACTAACTTGAGAGACCTTTTCTTTTACTTGAATCAATATGTCTTCTCCTTCCTCTACCTTTGTCTGAATTGAAGGCTTTGGACTAAGCAAACCAGATATGAACGTCCACAATGGCAATGTGCCAACTGGCAGAGTCCCTGGGTTGTTCTTTTCTATTCTTTTTAAATCTTCACCATGATGGTTCCATTGTGATATATTTAACAAGTCCTCCTTAAAAAGCCATGGGCTACATTTTTGTATTGTATCAACTATGCCCTGACTGCTCTTGATTTTACTGGGATGCCTCCTTCCTCTAACAATTTACTTAACACTCTTTCGGTTTGTTTTTTACTAATTTCTGATCCCATATTTCTACTATAATACAACCCAACAAGATGACGCCAAACAAAACCGAGACAGAATGAAATAAAAATGGAACAACACAAATCATTATATTCTTTCTATCCTCCTGACATGTGCATCCGTCCTTTCTCCCTATCTGTTCCTCAGACGTAAATAGTTTTTCCTCAGATGTGAGCGGTTTTTCTTCCGTCTCACTCATCTCCAGGGACAGGCAACTTAAAACAAAAATGAAGCAAAACAAAAGAGGAATCTTAGAATGGCTACCCATCCTCTCCCCTGCCCTCAGGGGGGAGCAGTTTACCTTATCACTTACCCTCAGTTTACCTTATCACTTACCCCATGTGGCCCACCAAATGCCGCAGTCTGGCTGGGCACAATTCAGGAGCCACTTGTCAAAAGAAACTAACTTTATTTTTAGAACCACACACGCCAAACAAAACAGCTCCTCAGGAAAAACCCTCAGGGCCCAACTGCCACCACCGGCTTCCCACAAGCCTCTCACACAAACACACAAGCCTCTCCCACTCCCACAATCCTCCTGCTCTTGAGGCCAATTGGCTGGGTCGTGTGGGCGGAGCCAAAGAATTTCCCCAATGAGCAGCTCTGTGGTCTGAAAGGGCAGGGAAACAGCCCAATGAGCATCACCACAGAGGAGCCAATCAGCTAGATGTTGCTGGGGCCACTGTGAGCCAATCATCAGCTGGCAGCTGGAAGTTTGCTGGCAGCTGGAAGTTTGCTGGGGCCCCTTCGGCTGTGGATCTCAACACTCTGGACAATTGATCCCTTGGGCCTGGACATAGGAGGAGGTGCACCCATCCTGAGATAATCATGACCTAAGGAGATAAAATTACAGCAGCTGCATTCCCAAGAATCAGACTGTGGACTCTGCTAGATGACCTCAAAAACAAGGGTAGCCCCAAACATTCTGCCTTTTAACATCTGAATGGTTAGTTCTTTACCAAGAAATTTGCTAAAATCCTATAGGAATGGAGAGTATAGCAATGTAGTTCTATAATATGTATCACAAACCTGACTCTCATGCCTCTTGAGGAAGGAGAGACTGGAGCCTTGGAATGCCTTTTCCACCTCCTGTTTTTCAGCCCCTGCTATGTGATCTTATGAATGCTGTTTTGAGAGCTATTGCCATTGTGGAGAACTAGTCAGAAGGAACTAGTCTTAGAATGTGTCAAGGAATTAAATATATGTCAGTAGAGAATCATCTGCCAAGACGTAACCACAGGCAGAAGACAATGAAGACCTTCTATGACCCATTCTCCAACACAAATTCCCCAATAAGAAAGATCTGCTCTGATAGACCTAGGCCATGTGACTTCACCTAGCTGCACAATTAGAGAGAGAAAATACATATATTTGTAAAAAATCACTGTCTTTCAAGTTGTGTTCTCTCTTCTTAATATTCATTTAGCACGGTTCACCCAACTATGGACTGCATTTCTCAATCTCCCCTGCAACAGAAATTTCTGGGCCAATGAAACGTGGTGAACAAGTTGCTCATCTTCAAAGTCATTTCTTTGGAGAACAAGCCAGTTGGCTTATAAATATAAGCCTTTTTGCTTACTAGCTGGAAAATGGTAACAATTGAAATCGTCTCAAAAACCATGCTATTAGAGTTGCTATGCAACCAGAAAATTTTTGGAAATCCCCCATCAAATATAGAATCCTGCAAGTTTTTATAGGAGCCACACAGTAAAATTAAATGCCACCTACCATCAATGCATTTTTCTGTCTTTAAGAATAACACTGATATCAGTCATTTCTTTCAAAAGGCAAGTTTCAAAAAATTGACTATCTTGGTTATGGAGTTGGGGGAGATATGGCGTGGCAAGGAGATTCCTCTGGGCTTTTTATATGGCTGTCACTCCTATACCATCACAGGGCAATGACCCCTATGATGCTTCTGCCAACTACTGATTGTGTCAACTTGATTTTTACATTTAAGGACCAGGGAAATGACGGTTAGACTTGTTGGATAGGACAAGTGTCAGCCAAACCTAGGTTAGGGCTCCACTGATTATCTGCATCCCATACACTCCTCTCTATCAAAGAAGTCATGACAACACTTCTTAATCATGATAATCAACTTCATCATAGAACTTTGTTTAAAAGCCCTCAAAATGTCGATGTGTTCCCATTCCACAGTGCATGACTGCTTCTTAGATTTCACTGGGAAAGAACTTGGATGGTGATTTTCACAAACATTTTCCAATGGCATTTAGAGAATCCTTACTCATGGGGATTCAGTTCTCCTTTGGAATATGGGAAGATTTCAACCCAGAAACCAGGCCAGAGATCATAAATATTTATTGATGCAAATGCCCTCCAAATCTTTGGCTTTATTTTTATTGTATAAATTAAGCAATGTTCTTGAGACTGCCCATCCATCTTGGCCCTGGGTATACCATGTTTTATCAGTTATCCCACCAGATATAAGACATCCTTTGCTGCTATTTTGACCTTGCCACTCATTATGAAATCTGCATTTATCAAGCTTCTGATGTTAAGTGTCACCACCACCTGGCCTCCTTTTTGAGCTCTTGCCCATCCTGTTGCAATTGGACTTGCTATTCTATAATAGCAATATTCTCTTTTCTGAACTATAAAGAAAAATCCTCACTTCGATTCTCAATGAAGCTGGTGCTACCCTCTCCAACGTGGGGAAAACAAATGGAATATGGTCAGGTGAATTTTCTGGTCTTAAGTAGGATACTCACTGTATTATGACTATTTCTCTGAGTTTTTGTGACCTCCTAACCAACCATTTCTACAGCAAGTTTTGAATTTTTGTTGTGCCTTGTCCGGACCATTGTTGCTTCCAAGAACCATCTTCATAAGTATTGTTATTATATGGTGCCTTTTGGGGGTTTTGGATCTCATGTCATGGAAAAGTCATCTCTATCAAAAAACTTCCCCTTTACCCACTTTATATCTGGTACTCCTCATCCAGCACTGTAAGGAGACAGTTCCATTTGCATTTACCCTGGTACATGTTGAGTTCTAGAGATCCTTCAAAGTTTTATCTCTTTCCTACCTGAGCAGACCCAACACTCTTAAGCTAGCTAATGCTGTAACTGACCATGTGATTTGGCAGGGTCAGAAGGCAGTGGTAGAGCCTTCAGGGACATGTAGTGTCTTGCAAGCTAGAGGCTTGGGCATCATCTTTAAGTAAGGGAAGAGTCTTCTCTTAACAGGGAGGAGTTAGCCATTTCTTTAGATATAGTTTGAGACAAACATATAACTCAATGTTTTTTAAGGCTGGATTCAGATGTTGTCATCACAAATCTTACAGTCTATTTTTTTTTCCCCTACTGAGGCCCTGGCTTTGGAGCAGCAGGCTTTCCACCATCAGGAATTCAATTCTCTCTGAACTCTGAGTCTCTTCCAGTTAAGGTCCTTAGATTTTTCATTTTCTGCCATTTAGCTGTAGGAGATAAAAGTCACTGTAACTGCTACTCAGAAGCCATCGACTTACCTTTCACTTACACTGGTGAATGATCGCTCACCTTTCACAGATTTTCTTCTGTGTGTCAACATCCAGCAATGCCCTTCATGCCACAGTCGTATTAGTTGCTATTCCCTCTGACCTTGCCCTAAAGCTTTGATATTCTAAATGTAGAGTATACATACCATTCTGCCATTAAACTATTCTAGTTTACCACTGATAAATGTTGTAACAATTGCCCTGTGTGTGAGTTTCCTGGGGCTGCAGCAACAAGATAACATGGATCAGATGGCTTAAACAGTAGAGATATATCTTCTTATAGTTCTTAGAAAAGAAGTTCAAGATCAAGGTGCCAGCAGCGTTGGCTTCTTCTGAGGTCTCTCTCCATGACTTGTAGCCTTTCTTCTAGGCCTCTTTGTATAAATCTCCACTTTTTAAAAAAAATATATTTTTTAGTTGCCAATGGATTTTATTTCTTTATTTATATGTAGTGTGGAGGATCGAACCCAGGGGCTCACACATGCTAGGCAAGCGCTCTACCTCTGAGCCACAAACCCAGCCCAATCTCCACTTCTTATAAAGACATGAGCCATTGGATTATGCCCTATCTCCTCAATTTAAAGTTAACTACCTCTCTGAGGTTCTGGGGATTAGGACTTTAACATGAATTTGGCAGGACACAAAATAGCACTTAGTACCCTGCTAGCACATGCCAGTGAATGTCGATACTCCATCTATCACTAGTTACAGGCCAAGCAGGTAAAGGACAACCCAGGTTCAACATTCCATCGTACGGCTAGTGTGATGTATGGTGTGATTCTTTCAGCTATAGGTGGGGAAGTTGACTGGGGCTTGTGGAAGGAAGGCCTCCAACAACAGCTCTCCATATCATCCAACCCTTCATAAATTATATCAGGACACCATTCAGATAATGTGCTAGATAAATGTGAGATTTCAAACACATAACATAGGTTAAGCAAAAATTTTATTTTTGAGTATGAGCTATCCTCAATTATATCAATTTTGATTTCTCTTAATTTACTAATAAATATAGGCATTGTTAATTCTGAAATTGAATGTCTATATTTTTCAACATAAAATTTCACACAGTGTATTTTTTCAACTGACCCTTCAACTCCACTTACACAAACCAACTTCTTAGAATTAAAAAACTAGGGAAGCACTAAGCTTTGGAAGTAGAAACAAAAGATGTATTTTTTTACTTGCTTCATTCCAAGTATTACATATATATGTATTTTTTCAGAGAATGAGAACCCATTGTTAATTCCGATGAGTCAAATACTTTCCTCATGAAACAGATTTGAAAAAAAAACAAAAACAAACTTTGATTTATCATGGAGAGTAGTTAATTCATTATGAAAATGAAGCATAATAAACAGTGTTTTCATTTAGTGGTTTACATGCTATTATACATCATCTATTTGCTACTGGAATAAGAAATTTTTTTACATCTTTAATAATCTAGCAATAATGATTAAAGAGCCCAAATAAACCTAACACATGAAAAATCATTAAATTATAAATTATGTATTTCAAATAAAATATTACTGCAACCTATACATAGGAAAGAATAGTTTAAGCAATGGCATCTATTTTTTTATACTTTTCATTTTTATGACTAATTTAGGAAATAATTTTCAACTATGATGTTATTTCCTTTACCATCTATTCTTTTGGCTTTCATGGAATTAAACAGTGCTGAACTTTCCTATGAAGTGTTAACTTTTATCAGATGACTCAAAGCTCAAAATGGATTTTGATCTCCAGCTCAGGAAGGGCAAATATATCTTGATGAATGTCATCACAAGAAAGAAAGAAAAAATTACTTTGGTGGAATCTTTCCACATTGTTGACATAAGCTATAGAAAATTGAATTGTATTCCAAATTCATTATAACATTATAAAATGGTCTTATATAATCAAGATCAGATAACCATAGATAATAGATGACCATAAAAGATGCAATTAATTTTATGTTAATCATAAGCAATTTTTAAAAAGTTTTATGTCTCTATATATTCAAACACATACACTCAACAACAAAAACATTTAAGAAGATAAGGAATTATAGGTGATTATACAATAAATGTGCACACACACACACACACACACACACACAAAACAGTTTTGCTTGCCATCTTGGAAAATATTGATAAAATGTTTGGAAAAATAAATTACTTCAAATGTGGCACCATCTTTTATTTCTTCAACTCTGACAATGAACTCAAATGCACAGTTTGTTATTATTTTATGAATTCACATTCATTTTAATTGTTGGTGATACATGTAAATATTCTGAAGTTTTATTACTTCTTCACTAAGTCTCCTCACTATCTCAATCCCTACCAGTGTCAGGATTACCATGATCATTTAATTTAGGGTCAAAGACTTTTGTGTTTTACGTGTATTTTGTCCTACCATCCTATCTCCCCAACTTCAACAGCATAGAGCACCCTTAGAGATGGAATTAGAGAGGCTACCATATAAGATTAGAGAACACATGTGAGAGTCAAAGAGCTGAAACACAAAGTAAAGCCTGAGTTGTCTGCACTGTGCTCATCCAAATTAAAGGAGGGTGATACACTCTGCTGTCCTGGCAGGTCCCTTTCTAGTGGAACCATAACACTAATTCAGTCCAATCATAATTGACCATTCAAACTGTACAACATGATGTTTAAATCACTAATGAGAAAAAAATTCCTGCTTTTAGGATATTTACAATCCAATTGGTAGAGATAATTTTCTAAGAAGCCACCCAGAAAGGAAAATCTTAGAAAGGAATCTAGAAGTGAGTGGATATAGCATTGGGCATACCAATGATAAATTTCACATTGAGAGTCTAACGTGAATACAGTCAAGAAATTTTATGAGAATAAGGACATTTCTAAAGCTAAGATTTTTAAATAAAGAAACTAATTTTTTTTATTGTCTGATTCCTTCTCTCATGATGGAACTTTCAAGCTCAAGTAACTTTTTAAGTTACCCATTTCAAGCAACATACTAACTGTAAAATATTGAGCTAAGGAAAATAAAGTGCCTCAGTTCTTGTCATGTTAGCATTCAGGCTGCACTTTAGCTATAATTAAAACAAATTTTTCTCTGAATGCTCATTTAATATACTCAGAAAGATTGATTAAATACCTCCAACAAGCTGATATTTTACTTTTGGGTTTCCAAGGTGGCAAATGAATTGATTCAGTACCTGGCTTGGGATTCTTTTACTGTCTTCATCCCTCACATATTCGAAATAGTAACCCTCAAGCAACAGAAGAATATCCAAACACAGTTCAATTAATAAATCACAGAGTTGCAAACTTTAAAATAGGATGCAAAATATGTCATTTCATTATAAATTGTTGATATCTTTAGTAAGACTACAGAACTGGAAAGAAGTGTAATCTGGATTTCAGGATATAATTTTGGGAATCACAAGTTGCAGGCTTAACATTATTTTGAGTTGTTCAAATAAATCAAGACAACTTATTTTGTATTTAATTTCCAATACATATAATTTTATGTTTACTTGCTGATGAAAGTGAATTAAATCTGATTCAGTCCACTTAGGCCTGGATTTTATCCAAATGGAGTAGGAAAGACAGTATTTATCTTCTCTGTGTCTTTGCTTCTTCTTGTGAAATATGGTTATTAAAATGTAAATGTCCTAAGTCTGTATGTGTGTATATTTCTTTAAATTACTGTATGCATCTGAAAAAATAACACACTATTACACTTGTTACCAATTTAACCTAATTAGTGTTCTCCCTTTACTTTTAAGTTTATCTCTAATTGAACGCTAGACATCTGCAAAAGATCATGAACTATCTTCAGCCTTTTCCAGCAAAACCCCAGGGAGATAATGTCTATGGGAGTTGGGTCATTGGAGTACATAATCATATCTGAAGACTTAAAGGGCTTTCTTCAGTGGACTTCATTAAAACTAACTTCCCTTGATCATTAAAACACAGCTCATCTTTGTAGCAGCTTTTCTTAGCGAATGTAGTCATTTGTGAATTATCTTTGAAGTTATCCCCGAAATATCTTTGAACTGAGGTTAACTTTAGAATTGCTAATGGAATTAGCACACTCTTTCTGCAGTGCTTTATGCTATCAACACATACCATGATGGTAAACTCACTGGTATTACATCATAAAATAAGATCTTTAATGCAGTTGGAGTAAATATGACAGAATCCACTCTTTAATATCTAATGGGAACACACCGAAAGATTTTAACATTTAATTAATTGAATCCTCCCTATAAGGGAAGAAATGTTTATGATATTTGATGAATATTCATGAAAGTTCATTGTCCAAAATTCACAAGGCTTCATTCAAACTCATAAAAGAGTTCATGAATATTTCATTAAAAATTGAGCTCATAAAGTGAAGTACTTCGTAATTCTTTCAAGAACTACAATAAAGAATGTTCATGTATTTAAACAATGCATATATTGATAAGATATTGAAAGAATTTGTATTTTTTTTCCTTCGAAACATAATAAATGACTACATGTGATTCCTGTTGTTTAAGATCCTGTCTTTTTAGGGAGCAGTACTGACTCCATAGCTCACATAAACATATAATTTTTCATATAAAAAGTTGAGAGAAGAAAAACTTTAAATATCAAGTTTAGAAATAATAATCAACATCCCAAAACAATATCGAGCTCATTATCTGATTTAGAAATCAGGGATTCTGCACCATTACATGACAGACAAAGATGTAAACACATTTTTCAACACGCAGGTCAATGCAGTAGCTATTTATAGGAGCAGCTGCTACATATGGAGTACCCTGCTGCTATTTTTATTTCTAAGAATCCTATGAACTTCACTAAAGAGTACCAAAGTTTATCTAAATGTTAAATCCTTATCCACAATAAAATGAACAGGCAGGTAGGAATTGAAATCATAAGTGCATTTCCAATGCACATTTGTTATTTATCATTCACAGGTAATAATGTTTATAAGAATATTATTCAACAAATATTGATGAAAGTCAGTATTGTCTCTTTGTACGTTCTCAGTACCCCCATTGAATATCTGGGGTACTTACAGAACAAATAGCTATAGCCCATCCATCAATCAGCTCATTATTCAAAGATATTTTTGTATACACTTTGCTCCAAGAATTAATATGCTGCTGATACATAAAGTTAACAAGGTAAAGTTCTTGAGCTCATGGACTCAGTTAAACCAATAATTAATAATATAATTTCTGGAAAGAAAATGTTGAGGGACAGTTAACTTAGATGTATGAGAAACAGCCTCTCCCTGAAGAAGGCCCATTTGGGCAAAGCCTGAATGAGGAGCAAACTAATGCAGGATATCAGTAAGAAGAAAATTCTAGACAAAAGAACAGAGCAAGTATGCCTGCTCTGAGGAAAGACAGAGCCTGGAAACCCAGAGGAAGGCCATAGCTCCATCAGCTGAGTGGGTGAGGCAGAGAAAGGGAGTGGGTGGTAAGAAGGTCGGTCAGAGACCAGCTCACACTGCAGGACTAACTAAGGACACAGATTGGGCTTTTAGGGTTTTCTTTTTAATATGATGAGAAGTGATGGAAAAACTGTGTATGAGTTTTCAAAGAAGCATGACAAATGATTTTCATATTTAAAAATACTTCTGAATGTTTCTGTGGAATAAAGACTCAGAAGGGGTCAAAAACAGAAGTTGCTCAACAAATTTAGGCAGACAAATTATGTATTGGTGCATAAGGTGATCTGTGTTTCTCAAACGATGACAGTAAACTTTTAATTGTATTATCTTAATCCTTCTCAACCTTCTTTAATCTGCCTCCACATCTTCACATGAAGAACAGATAAATTTGTCCCTACAAAGGATTTGTAGAAGACTATAAGAGAAACTTCATTTTTTTTTAGCCAATATGTACATAAAAGCTTTTTACCACCGTGCTTGGTGAATAAAATCTTCACAAACACTAGCTTCCATCCCATCCCTAGTGGAGGATCTTTTGAAGACTTTACATTACAATTAAAATCTAAGCTCCAGAGCATAGCAATCATAATTCCAAACATGTCAGATAATTTCAATAGCTCCAATTGGAGAAAATTGAGGTAACACTAGTCAATTATTTTTGCTGCTTAACAATTCCAGTTATTTTTACTGAGGAAAATATGTAATGGACAAAATAAACAGAACGTAAGTGTAAAATGGGACGATCTCTGATATATATGTATATTTCCTGTGTAAGCACCATGCCAATCAACCAGACAATTTTCAGCACCACAGGACACTTCTTCACACTTTTTAATGATGCTGAACATGTTTTTGTGTGATTTGTGGCCATCTTCCTATTTTTGTGAACTGCCCAAATTTGTTGCCCATCTTTTACTATGCTGCTTGTTCTTGGTTATTGAAGCTCTTTATTCATCCTGAACAAATCTCCTCTCTTCCATTCTGTGCCTTTCACTAAAGATATCTTTTAATGGGCTGAAGTTTTTAATTTTGATGAAGGCCATTTAGTTGTTTTTAAAAATAGTACTTCAAGCCAGGCATGATGGGTCACATTTGTAATCCCAGTGTCTTAGAGGCTGAGACAGGAGAATTTCGACTTTGAGACCAATCTCAGCATCTTCGTGAGATTATCAACAGCTTAATGAGACCCTGTCTCAGAAGATAAAAAGAACTGGAGATGTGGCTAAAGTATTCTGCAGTTCAACTGCCAATATCTTGAAAAAAAAAAGTACATCAAGTGCTTATTGTATTCTTGCTAGGTTATCTTAGTCATTTTTGTCTTCCCTATTGTTGAAAGATATCTTCCTAAATTTTTATTTATAAGCTTTATACCTTCAGATTTCATGTGTAGTCATATGATTCATCTGAAATTTATTTTTGTAACATGCATTAATTTTTAACAATGTACTTTCACATATTCTGATTATTCTGGATTTTCTCCAGTGGTTAAACTTCTAAATGTCTTACTTTGTGTTGAGTTGATGTTTATGCATGATCATCCACATTTCGGTTTGGAATATGATCTGCCTTTGGCGCATATATATTGTAATTCTACCATGTCTACCAGTGGCATTGTAAGCTAGCTGAAATGCGATTCAACCAGACAGTACTGCATTTTGTATCATAAACTAAAAAAAAAACAGCAATGTAGTGTGCATCTCACATTAGTACCCCTAATAAAATTTAAGCAATATAAACAACTATAACTATAATAACATGAAGTAAGTGATTCAAGATTTAGAAGAACTACATGAATATAGTCAATGCTTAGTAATCAGCAATTGTACTGTAGCATTAAGGGTTCTCCTTCTGAAATCAGTCTACAATATATGACAAATACAAATTTAACCCCAGACTCCAGAGGAAATTTAAATTTATGATCAGAAAGAAATCAAATGATTTAAAACCCATTCCCTGTTACTTTTTGCCATGGTTAAAACATATCATGGACCTCAAATTATTTTTATAGTAACCTTTCAGAAGATAATGATTTCTAAAGTTGCACATTGAGAAGTTCATTTTATCATTCCATAATTAAAATACTATTTCTCTAGAATAATGTAAGAAAATGACCACTTTAAGTGGACTGACCATTGTCATTTTGCATTATGTTCCCTGAAGTAGTTTGTAAAATGAGCCAGTTTTATAATTGTTTCATATTTCTAAAACATCTATAAATGGTCAAAACAAGTGCCATTTTGATATCAGCTTGTATATGCACCATTAAAACACTGACTTTTTGTGTCATCTATCTGATTTTATATCCTTCTTCTTGGTGCTTATGATACTCTAGATGGTATAAATTTCCTCTCTGCACCTGTCTATTGTTTCCATGCAGGTGTGACTCAAGAAGTAAGATCTACCACCAGCCCTTGCCTGGCAGCTCTGTGTCACCTCTATATGATGGGGAGAGAGGTGGTAGAGCTGAAAGGATGCAAGAAGCTCTGGGATCCCAAAACAGTGACATCAGCCTTTGAGCAAAACTGTCATTGTGGGCTTGGGCTATGGGGAACACAGAGCTTTCCAACTTCTTCCTACATGATTCTGGGAGTTCCCAAGAGCACGGCACCTATTTTGCTGTGCTACCATACCATACTTTCCAATCTCTGGCCTTCCTAATCTACAAGTCCAATGCAGCAGCTTCTGTTGCCACTGAGATGTTAGGAGAATTGTCTAACCCAGACTTCTTCTCCTTCCTTGCCAAAGTGTAGAAAGGACTTAGGATGGCCACTTCTGTGGACCAAAGCTGCTGGTGTCTCTGTCCAGGCTGCCAAATCATCATCACCCGGGCACCTAGTAAAACCTGACTTTGAGTTTCTGTGTGCTTTCTAAACATGGCTTCTCCATCCTGATGGTTGGCCTGGTTTGCAGGGGTTTGGCCTGGGGACATGAGTGGAGACCCATCAGTGAGCTCAGAACTGGCACTTGCCTGACCCTGACCCAAACTTCAGAACCTTCCCTTCTTTCCTTCCCCTCTCATTCCCTCATTGCCCTTTCCTGAATTTCTCTTATCCTCCTATCAGTCTTTCCCAGAAAGTTCTTTGTTAACTCATGTAGAGGGGACTCCAGAGGAGCACCGCCAACACCTCCATCCCCACGACAGGACCTTCGTCATCAGTCAGCCCTGAGACCTGAAGAAGGTGGTGCTTCCCCAACACACTCCTTCGAGAATACCAGTGAGCCAAATCCATCAACTGTATACCTGGGGTTCCCCTTCTTCCTTCTCTCCCTGCCACCCTGACTCTGCTTCCCCCAGCTCTCTGGTTCCCTGGTTCTAATCCCCAGCTCCTGGCTTCAGTCTTTGAAGCACTTTGCTTTTCCACTCCTGACCACGCTCTTCAGGCTCTGGCCAGGGGCACTTCTCTCAGACAACTTGGCTGGTACACATTCTGCTTATGCCACAGCCTGACCAAGAGTTCGAGAAGCTCCTATCTTGGTCTTATACCCACCTAAAGGAACCCCAGTTATCTGGGAGGTAGACAATTCCATGCACCTGGAGCTCCTATGGGGAACAGCCGGGGCCTGGGTTGCCTGCGCAGAGGAGCCTCCTGGGGTGACTGCTCCAGGCAGCCCCTCCCTCACCATGTCATTTCTGGTAGTCCTGCAGTCCTGAGAAACTCCACCATCTCCACGGAGAGATCGTGTCCAGACCTGTGTTGGAAAACCAGAGTAAAGGAGTGAGAAACCTGCTAGGAAACAAAATCTACAGGATGCACTTTTCCTCTCACACTATTGTTTGCATGGGGAAGAACATTAGAAACTTCCAGAGAAAGTACCCCTGTGACATCTCTTCCATCTGCAACTCAGAGGAATTGTTTTGATTCAAATAGAAAACAGTCACTGAAGTGATAGTTCTTAAAAACACCACGTGGTGTGAAGTCATCATGCTTCACCCCTTAAAATGTATGAAGTCCTTTCGAATTATTTCTCTGTGTGTCAGGTGGCAGTGAGCGGGGATGGGTCTCAATGGCTCTCTACCACTGATCTACATCCTCAGACCATTTTTTAAAAATTTTTGAAGCAGGTTCTCGCTAACTTGCTTATGGCTTTGTTCAGTTGCTGAGGCTGGCCTTTAACGTGTGATCCTCCTGCCTCAGCCACCAGAGTCACTGGGATTATAGGCATGAGCCACTCGGTTCAATTTGTACTCCTTAAAATAGTAAGATAAGACTATTGGCTGGCACTGTCAAATGATATGGGACTTACCCAAACTGAAGGAAGCCTGGGGACACAAGAGTTGCTGACATGAACTCACCTAAAGAAACTTCTGCATCAGGTCACAACACAAAATAGACTAGACTATCCCCCCACACCTCCCACCCCTCAAAAAGGATAATGCAAGTGTAAATCATATGCACAAGTCAGTAATCCCACAGGGGTTTCCAAAAACTGCAGTTGCTCCACACCAACTAAAATCTAGTTAGGGTATCTAGCAGAAGAGTCAAGCCTCATTGATTCTGCTGGTGTTTGAGGAAGGTTTATGTAGCCTCTCTTGGCTGCTCTGACCATGATGTCACACTTCTCTCCAGTCCTTTGGTACTCATTACCTACCGGGCTGTCAGGCCTCATGAGACTCTTCATTACAGTACAGACCTTACCAGTTGAGAGATTTAGATCCCTTTAAGCATTCTCCTGGGATGGGGGATATAGCTTGGTGGTAAAGCCTGTGCTTAGCATTCATGAGGTCCTGAGTCCAGTCACCTAAAAAGAAGCTGCCAGCTCACTCTACCTATAAAACCCAAAGAGTGATCATTACCCTAAAATGTGTGTTCTCTGACAGGATCCAGTCTTGGCCAGGTGTCAACAACACAGACAGTGTGGAGGATGTGTGGATGTTCTAGTGGACACCTCTTTTTCCTGTTGCCTGTCCTCAATGCTCATCCTTGACTCCAGCCTTGGTTTAGTAACCCCGTTTAAAATGTGTTTTTAGGGTTCTAAGATGCCTCTAGCTGAACTACATTATGCTAAAGTAATTAGTAAACTCCCAATTCTTGAAATGATGCTTATACAATGGATTTTGACCTCATATCCATGGCTAAAAGACGTAAAGCAGATTATTTCTAAGTTACAAAACAATATTAATTCTATAGCAATTTCTTTTCTTTTTCTTTTATTTGCCAAACTGTGTCCTGCCAATCCATTTAATAGTTGAATGATATTGTTTGGTGGCTTAGTCATTGAGCGCATTAGCTAGACAGTTTTCTACTTCAATAAAACTGTTCACTTTATTTTATTTTTGGTACTAAGGATTGAACCCAGGGGCATTCAACTGAGCCACATTCCCAGCCTTTTTTTAATTTTTATTTTGAGACAGGGTCTCTATAAGTTTCTAGGGCCTCACTAATTTGCTGAGACTGGCTTTGAACTCATAATCTCCTGCCTCAGTCTCTTGAGCTGCTGGGATTACAGGAGTGTGCCACTGCTCCAAACTGTTCATTAATTTTTTGGTGTGTAATTAATTATGTCATTTTCTGAAAGATAAATTAAGATGTATGTAAGGCCATTTATTATACAGGAAAATCTCTTACCATTTCTGTTATTTACTTTAGGACCTGCACATTTGTGCACATGTACACACACATGCATATGTGTAGCAATGACAAACACCCCAGAGAGCTCTCTGCACTTGATTGCATTGCATTTCCAGGTGGCTTTATCTCGTCCATGAGTAGGATGACAGCTATGATCATTATACTATTTTTCCCAATCACGATCCAAATTTAGCAAGATACTGAGACAGTTGAATAGCTCATCCATCACGATGAAATTGAAAAACATAGTGGAAAGGTGGTCTTTTATACCCCAAATGTCCAGTCCTCTGTCCAAGTAGCCTCACTTACTCATGCTTATGCAAATGATGAGATGGACATGGAGATACATTTTGAAATTCACAATATAGTTCCAAATTTAGAGATGTTGACAAAGCAAGGATGAATTCCAACTAGAAAAAAAAAAGTTCTTAAGAGATAAAGGAACTTTTAGTTTAAAAATATTTGTGCTCCCCAGTGTAATCATAACTACCTAATAATAGAAATAGGTATCATAACTAAAGAAGATATACCTGAAAATAAAAGGGAGAAGATAGAAAAAGATTTTGATATGAAAGTCTGTTAAAAAGTAAGCATAGAGGGGCTGGGGTTGTGGCTCAGTGGTAGAGCGCTCGCCTGGCATGTGTGAGGCCCTGGGTTCCATCCTTAGCACCACATATAAATAAATAAATGAAATAAAGGTATTGTGTCCAACTACAACTGAAAAAAAAATAAAAAAGAAAAATTAAGCATAGAGACATATGATGGAAATGTTCCAAATAAATTTAATCCTAAGTATTTTGTTGACATAGAGGATTGGTGTAAACCATGTATTCATAATCACAGGAAAACAATATTGTCCATGTCTGAAGCTGCTTATGTCTTTCCACCCATTTTCTCCACTGCTTTCATCTTCCATCAGATTCACAGAGTACCACCCAATGGTGGGGCACTAATTCTCATTTACTGCCATAGAATCCCTTTCTTTGAGTGGATCTCCTTTGAGTGGACAAGGAAGGATAGAGTCATTTTGACTTCCCTTTGATGCTAAGTACAAATGACTATCATGTGCAACTATCCAAACAGAGTGACCAATGGCTTTCAAACCTGATTTTCGCTGGGCAGCCAACTTTTCCCATCACTCAGCTTTGAGTCTTTCACTTTGGTTTTCATAGCACTGCATCTTAGGCAAGCATAAGGGTGTCACTCCCCCAAAAGGATGACTCTGGAGGAAGACAGGTATAACCAGATTCTGAATCAAATGATTCCAAATTAAACCCACCTACTGCAGTCCTTTAGAAAGTCAAAAAATGGCTTGTTGCTCCCACAGACTCCTCTGGGTGGAGGCCCTGGTTCCATTTAGCTGCTGGTGGGGATGTTGATGAAGCATATACCCTCTCAATAGCATCAACATCTTCATTTTATGCAGATGCCCTGAAAGTACTTAATAATGACGGAAAAAGTAATAAGCCAAGGAAAGCTAATGACAGTGTAACTTGCAGAGCTGAAACGTCCCCGTTTCTTTCTTTTTGTCCTAGCAGAGTGTTTGTTAACTTGACTCTGCGTCATCACTTACTGTTTCTCATTCACTAATCATGGAAAGACCTGCATTTTTTTGTTCTTTATTCTCAAGATGTTTGTATGTGTCAAGAACCATATATTGTCCAGGTGCTGCTGAAAGGCATTATAAATAAGCACAGTTTGAGTCCTATGACCTGAAACATTCCATGATCATATCCTGTACTGCAAGTCACTGTGCTACATGGAGTTAAAAGGCAGCATGGGGTAGAGAGCAGAGCAGTGTTGTTGGTGTCAGACAGACCCAGGTTTGAATCCTGTATCTCCCACTGTGTTGATGAGTATAGTACTCCCATCTCAGAGTCTAAATGTTCTGTGATTATAACAATAACCATGTCAAGTGTTCCATATCAAGATTTTAAGAGAGAATGGGGTTACAAACTGTCTAGTTATGAGAAACTGATGTGACTCCATTTTTGAGAAACCAGCCTCTACCTTAGAGCAAAGCCTGTCCAAGGAAGGGGGCATGGCCCTTATCCTTGGAAAACCCCACAGAGTACTCCTAGGCACATACTCACCTTGCTGAGTTGTTTGTCTGTAAATAATAGGAGAGATCTGTGGCACCAGGTGTCCCTGACTCAGTCAGGCTAGGTGGGGACCCATAGCAACCCCCTAGCAGCCACCAATCAGCATGAGACAGGGAAAATACCTGGGATGCCTGATGACCCCCCAATAGTTTATGGTGGTTGATAACATGTTGGGAAACCATACAGTTTAGCACGGACACCCATCATGGCTTAAACCAATCAGTTCAAACAAATACCCCTCTTGTACTAACCAATCACCCCTACCCAACTTGTTCCCACCAGTGAATGTGCTAATCATGTTTTAGAGTTACCGTTTGATTTTCCTGCAGTGTGTAATGACTTGCTAAGAGATGCTATGATGTATATGAAGTCCCTGCCTTCCCCAAAGAATGTATAAAACTGCTGCAAACCCTGGGCTCGGGGCCTCTCGGCGTCACCAGTAGCTGTGTGTGCAGAGGACGGAGCTAGCTCGCCATAAACACCTCTTTGCTGCATCTTGGTCTTTGGTGGTCTTTGGGGGGTCCTGAACTCAAGCATATCAGTTAGTGCTGGCACTGAACATTTTCCTGTCCTTACTCCTTCCCAAGGAGCTGAAGATGTAAGAAAATATAACAATCCTTGAGCTCAAGTGAGTTGCAGATGGTTAGGAGAAAGAACCAATGGATTTACAAAAATACAAAGCAGTCATAGGGGAAGTTGTGTAAGAACCGGAAATCAAAGACCAATTTCAGCCAAAAGCACATGACCATGCTTCTGACCAGGACAACATTCATCCAAATGTCATAAACCTCCAGGGAAGAGTCTTCCTACCATGGCTTACCTGCTTGCTGGGTGTCAACATTTTCACCTACCACTTTCAACATGAGTTCCCCAGCAACTGTTTCTCGATATTCCATACATCCCAAAGCCAGCTCTTAGGGAGGGTCTTTCTTCCTCTTTCCCCCTCCTATTCCCACATTCCCTTTGGCCCAGTCCTAGAACTGGGGAAGGAAGATTTACTGCACCACAGGCAAACCAAGAAAAACAATAGAAAAGTATTTACACCACAAAGGATCAGCCATGGGTCATTCCTAGTCACATCCAGGAGGAGACAGAAGGGATGAGCCACTTTGGCTGCTGATAGTGAAGTCCCATGGACCTACCAGCTCTGAGCTCAGAAAGTGGGAACAGAGACAATGGATGTTTGCAGGCTCCCTTTCCTCCTCTGGATCTTATCTATTTGGGGGTATCCTCTATCTAAACATTGTAATATTAGTGATTAGCTTGTGTTATACAAAACTGATAGAATTTGAAGACTTTGGACCCACAAAGGATGACCTACACGTAAGTCCCTCCTCATCTCTCTGACTCAGCATGGGAACCTCAACTCACCTTTCTGTTCCCCCAAACATTGTCTCCTGGAGTGGCCACCTGGGTGAAAGGCCCCTCCTCCATGTTCCAGCACACCCTGGGTTATGGTGTGAATGTCAGCTGCTCCTCAAGAGCCCATGTATTAGGCAATGTAGGAATGTTCAGAGGTGAAATGAGCAGATTACGTGAGCTCTGACCTCATCATGTAATGGATTCCTGGGTGGCCACTGTAGGCAATGAGTCCCTGAGGGTATGCCCTTGGGATTGTCTCTTGTCCCAGCCTCCTGGCACTCTCTGTGTCCTGGCTGCCACAAGCTGAGCAGCCATACCTTTTTGCCATGATGTTCTTTGCGGTTGGCCAACCATGGACTGAGCTTCTGAAAACTTGAATCCAAAATAAAATTTTCCTCCTCTACGATGTTCTTTTCAGGTATTTTGGTCACAGCAATGAAAAGCACGCTGTGAAAACTGGCCACTTGATTGTGTGAGAATTACTGGATTTCTGAAGTTCTCATTCCTAGATCCTGGAACAAATCACCGGGGTCTCTAAAAAGGGTTGGCTCCTTGTTTTA
Source organism: Urocitellus parryii (assembly GCF_045843805.1). Lineage (NCBI taxonomy): Eukaryota > Metazoa > Chordata > Mammalia > Rodentia > Sciuridae > Urocitellus > Urocitellus parryii. The sequence goes on from NC_135537.1 coordinate 79,783,803, forward strand.
AAATCATTGATTAGTGATTTTTTTAAATTTTGTTTTTAGTTGTCGATAGACCTTTATTTATTTATATGTGGTGCAAGAATCCGACCTGGTGCCTCACACATGCCAAGCAAGTGCGTTATCACTGAGCCAAAGTCCAAGCCTTTATTGATTAGTGACTTTAAAAACTGGTTCAACATTAGTTCTCATCAAACCTGAGTAACTAATACAACACAAATTAGCTACGCAATTAGGTTACTTTATATGCATGTACATACTCACATATTCTTAGGTAATTTTATGGTTAAGATTTTAATATTCATAAATTTTGAGTAAAAATCAGATCTAACCATCAGCTTCCTTTTTAAAATTTATTTTTAAATGAACAAATAAAAATTGTCTTTATTTTTGGTTTCCACCTCATGTTTTGAAGCATGAATATATTAAGTCTAAATTGAGTTGATTAATATGTATATTATCTTACATACTTATTTTTGCAGTGAGAACAATTAAGGTCTACTTGTCAAGAGTTTGCAAGTATACATCATTATCGACTATAATCTATACTCACTATGTTGTACAAATAAATCTGCTGAAGTGATTCCTCTAATCTAACCAAAATCTCACATACTTTGACCAACATCTCCCAAATCCCCCACTCCTGTCTCCTGACCTTGATAACCACCATTCTACTCTGCTTCTGTGAATTCAACTTTTGGAAACTCCACGCATAAGTGAGACCATGAGGTACTTGTCTTTCTGTCCCCATCAGCTTTCCTAGTTGGAGAGGCCGTAGAGGGGTGGTTAAGTACAGTCATGGACCTAATCACAATTTTCCTGGAACTTAACAACAACCAATTCCATGTAACGGAGGCTGAAGTAACTTCTACTTAAACAAATCAATGTTCCGCCCTTGGTTGGACATGGAACCAACCAAGTTCATGTCTTTGAAATCCTTGTGCTAACAGGACGTTGGGTTTCCATAGTCTTTTTTTAACCTCTCAGCTGATAAGGCCTACTTTCCACAACAACTGATGTTCAGGAAGAATGTCCCAGGAAAAGTAAGCAAGAGACATGGGCCATCCGAATGACGCATGTCTATCTGGAGAGTCGTTGACCCAGATTTTCTATCACTGCTATTAGGATAGACAGTTGCCTGGGGTGGGCTCCCTCAGACTTGAGTGTTGATTCTTCTGAGTACATGGTTCCTGCAAACACCTGCTTGGGGCCTGAGGTCTTCGGAGGTCTTGAGTTCTGAGCTGTGTCCCTGGTTTTTAAGAACTATGGCTATATCAGATATAGCAGTCAAACATGGAACTTTTGAGGTCAGACAACAGGACTTGGAATTCTGGTTCCACTACTTACTAGTTTTGTGATACTAGGCAAGTAATTTCACCTTCTGCATCTCAGTTCTCTGATCTACAAACTCAAGATGCCAATAATAAGCAATAATAAACAACTTCATGTTAAATGTCTGAGCTACTGCCTGGAATACACAGTCAGAACACAGTTCCTGATAACTATATTGAATGAAAAAAAAACAATCACTAGTGAAAGGGATATATAATTCAGAAGTGAGCTCATTCATTCCTTTTGTCAAAAATGATTATTGTAGTTAAAAACCAATGATACCAGTTGCTATGGTTGCCATAGGAATGTGAGAATGGTTAAAAATTCTTCCCTGCTACAAAGAGACTTCATAAAGACCTTCATAAAGGAGACCATTATAATAGTAATTAAAATATGCACTTTACCCTTTTAGTTTAAAACTGACCTTTGCTCAAGCTTTATATGCCCCTAGGACTCAGGGTTTCCCCGACTTCTTACCTATATGACTAAGTGACTGTCCAGGAATACTAGGACTAACATTCACACTCATAATCTGCTTTATTGCAGTCTTCATGTGTGTTTCATGTTTGTAACAAGCTAGGAAGAAGGTGACATTGTGATTGTCATTCTTACGGGAACACAGAAGCATGAGGTGGTGAGTTGCCCAGGTACACATCCCTAGATCATCTCAACACCAAGGCACCCGTCTTTCAAGTTCACACATTGTGCTATCATCCTCTGAATCACAGAACATGCTCATTCTTCACCTGCATTGGGTTGTCCCATTTCCTCATCTGCCTCTAAAAGTGGGGAAATAGGAGAGATTCATGTCCTTTAAGAAACCTCACAGAGAATAATCCTATAAAACTGGAGGCTGTATGGTGGTGATCACATGGTAAAACACGGTTTGGTCAAGATGTCACAGTGTTGGAATTTGACTCCATTCACTTTAACTGTCCTGCATATGCTTCCTTCCTAAAATACACTGTGAGTTTTGATTATACCCTGTGTCGTTTTTTAAAACAAAGGAGGACAGTAAAACACCATCTCTGAAACACTCCTTCCCATTCAAAAGAACCTACCCAAGTCAAGGGAACAATGAGAGTGGGTCTGGACCAAAATATTCAGGTCAGTATTATCTTGAAGAACACCAGCCCTCTCTCACTCTCTCTCAAAGAGAGCAAAGTAGTGTTAAATAACTTTCTTACACACACACTGAATTGCCTGGTCCTAGGAGCATTGGTCATATACTGGAATAAGGCAGGCTAGTGATGCCTCTGCTTATGTAGCCTAAGCCATAAAACTCATCTCCCTGCATTAATCGATGCAGAACAGAGCACTATGGAGATGATAAGTGTTGGCCGTCCAGCTGGTCACCAGTGGACAAAGCTCCATTCAAGAAGTTTTACAATCTAGTAGGACACCAGGAGGATCACAGGTGCTACTTGTCCAGCCCTTTTCCACTGAACTTTCCCCATAAGCAGTTTTCAATAAACCTTATGTTTTGCACATAATCTCTGGGCATTGTCTTTTGTCCTTTGGTAAACTATTTTTTGCCCTGGAACAACTGAGCTATGGATGTGACACACCCAGCTAGGCCTTATTCTCAAGAAAAACAAAACCAAAGAACAAAGAAAAAATTGGAGGGGGTGTTCACGTTCTTAACTTTTAGTCTCTTTCTACTTGTCCTTAGATTTTTATAAATATAAAAATATATAAATATATAAATACATGTATGTATATATTATATTATACATTATATATGCATTATACATATGTATTATGTATATGTATGTGTGTGTGTGTGTGTGTGTGTGTATATATATATATATATATATATATATATATATATATATATATATAAAATCTTACATGCCCCTAGGATTCAGGGTTTTACTGACTTCTTTAACCACACAACTAAGTGACTTTCCAGGAATACTGGGACTAACGTTCACATTCATAGACTGCTTTGTTGCAGCACCCTTCATGTGTGTTCCACGTTTGTAACAAACTTCTTATATAATATATATTTTTTGTCCAGAACTGGAATCTTTGTTCGGCAACAACTTCCCTACCTTATGGTATATTGGCATATAGCAACTATTCCCCATTGGGAAGCCCAAGAAGACAGATAATCACATTTCTAACCCCCCTTCATCCAGGGTTCATAAGTAAATGGTCTCAACTGAGAAAACCTAATGTGCCATTAGGGCAAAGCCAGCAAAGCATCTACTCTGGAGAGTAGAAGTAATACCCAGTTATGAAGGGATAGTACTCGCCATCAACCTGTGCAAAAGTAGGTACCATCAGCAGAGGCAATGCTGGTGATACCTTCCAGGGACTAAAAATAATGATGTTGTCATGGACTGATGATGTGGTGTGATTTTAGTTGTAGTTTTGACTTCTAAACCCACCTTGCATCCTGGGAAATTTCTATCATCCATTTCATAAACTACTGAAAAATGTCTCATCTACCTGTCTTTTGCTTATTCTATATGACAGATTCTTTTCAAAGAGGATACGATTATTCATGTCAGTGTATCCATGTCCCCATGCCATGAATTTGCAGCTCTTCCCATTATAAAGTGGAATCTATTTCTCTATTCTATGAATCTGATTACTTTTTCTGACATACTGGGACCAAATTAAAGTATTAGAAATTTTTATATTCCCAATTCCAGGCCAGAGTCAAAAAAGACTTGCAAAGTTTTTACCAAATATCTTGGAATTATTTCCAGATACCATAAAAATGGGCCTTGGCAACTCTGCTGAATATTGAACAATTATATGGAACAGAAGTGACACATTCCATCTGAGAATCCCAGACATTTCCTTCCCCGAGGCTCCAGCTTCTAAAGGTTCCGCCATCTTCCAGTAGTGCCACAGGCTGATGATCAAGCCTTGGATACGTGGCTTTCGGGGGTTATTTAAGAGAGAAGGCATAATAATGTTAATCATTAGTTGATTTCTGTGCTGACTACAGTCTAGCACAGATAAGAAAAAAACATTAGAATGAGCTCAGAACAACTTTCTAACCCAAAGAATCATGAACTAAATAAATGGTTCCTGCTTTAAAACCTTGTGTTTAGAATGGATTGTTACATAGCCAAAGCTAACTGATATAGCCAGTTTTTTTTCAAAATAAATATTTGATTTTATTAATAATTTTTAAAATAACAAACTTATTACATTTAAAAATAATGAGTTGGTTGACTAGCATCTTTCAGTGAGACACTTGAGTCTGTTATAATCATTATCTTTATCAGCATTCAAATTGTCTTTGGACATTAATGCCCTCTTTTTTTAATTTTTTTTTTATTGTTGGTAACAGGGTTATACAAGATAATACAAATATAGCCAGTTTTTGTATCTATTATTTTCATCTAAAATTTTTTACTACTTTGAATTATGGGAGTCTCCAGTGAACACGAATTTACAGTAAAGATAAGCAAAGGAGATATCTTCAGAGAACTTCCCTGAAGTTTTTATTAACTAGTCACAAAAGAAAGAAAGAAAGAGAAAAAGCTATTATTATCTTTATCATCAGAGGATAGGAAATGTTTCTTTTTTTCCTTTACTTTGAAATTTTGGTTATTCCAAATATAACCAATCAATAGTCCAATGGTTTATTTGAAGCCAATGTTATTCATTTCCAGCTTGGAAAATAACACTTAATAGAGGCTCAGCAATACCATAGGCGCAGGGCTGGAGATGTGGCTCAAGCGGTAGCGCGCTCGCCTGGCATGCGTGCAGCCCAGGTTCAATCCTCAGCACCACATATGAACAAAGATGTTGTGTCTGCCGAAAACTAAAAAATAAATATTAAAAAATTCTTTCTCTCTCCCCCTTCTCTCTCTCTCTTTAAAAAAAAATACTATAGGCACACAGAAAAATGATTTCTAATCGCCTAAAATAATCCAATGTTCTATTTATTTATTATTTGTAAGATTTATTATTTAAAAATTTGACAAGTATTAATAAATATTATGGGATCACACTTAACTACAGTGATAATTGGGAAGATAGATTTTACAAATTTTAATTTATTTACCAGATATATAAAACATAAAAATCGTGCATAATTATGGAGGATCATGTGATTTTTAATAAATGTATGCATTGTGTAATATTTAAATCCAGATAAACATATTGACAAATACTAAGAAATCAACTAAAGATTAACAAACATTGTTATGATTTCTCTTTTAAACATCCAACAAAGGTCACATGTCCAAGGCTTGATCATCAGTCTATGGCTCTTCTTGAAGGTGGTGGGACCCTTAGGGTTGGAGCCTAGTGGAAGGAAATTAGGCCATCGGGTACCCACCATCAAAGGCAGGATTATAACACCTGCCTTCCTGCCTGCCCCCACCCTCTTTTCTTTTTTCCTATTTTTTTTTCCTCCTGGCCATCAATCAGTCTCCACCACATGCTCCCCATAGGCCACCTCACCATAGACCATGAGCCTAAGTAAGTCTTTCCTACTTTAAGTCAACTTCTTTCAGGTATTTGTCACAGAAAGGTAACATAAGATTAATCTAAAACCTTTAGTCAATTATGTATATTCAAAATTATAAAAAATAAAATATAATAGTTATTGATTTTTTTCCTTTATCAGATGAGGAGGGCAATGTTTAACATTTTTTTTCTTTACTTTGAGAAAGTTAATTTTTCCTAATATATCCAGTCAATTGGCATGTTTCATGAATTCTATAGTCACCTGATGGGTGTCTTTTCAGCTGAAGTTGATCATGGTGATACTCCGTTTCCTTGATTCATGTCTCAGAATATAGAAGTATACTTTTTATGGTCTACATAGTACTATGGCTGTGTTTGTTTCTATTTTTCTTTTTGAAATTTTTGTATCTGTTTTTTTGGTATTTTTTCTGTTGAAAATGCTCCCCTCCTTCATCCCAAGCACAGTTCATAAGTTCTTGTTGTTAAGTATAAAATAGCTGCAATGTGCCTTATGTAAAAATGTGTTGGGGCTGGAATTGTGGCTCAGCGGTAGAGCGCACGTCTTGCACGAGTGAGGCACCACATATAAATAAGCAAATAAAATAAAGGTTCATCAGTGATTCTCTTTAAAAAAAATTATGTGCTAGGTAACCTTTGTTCAGGCATGAGTTATAGAGCTCTTGTGGATTCCATGTTAATGAATAAACAATGTATGCTAAATAGGTGTCTCTAAATCAAAGAAAATAATAAAACAATCAGTTGATGAAGATGTGGCCACCAGAGGCTCAGAGGAACTTGTCCCCATAATCACCTTAGGTTCAGTGATTCAGCATTTGTGGTAGCACATTACTACCATAAGTAATCAAGGTGTTCTATGGATTACATGGGTATTCAATCAACTATCATTTGTTAATGTCTAAAATACTGAGGAATTTCAGAGCTACTTTAAGATTGAAGAGTTGTATGTTAAATCAGATTCTGGAGCCCATAAATAGAATCATAGATTAAAAAAAAAATAAAGGTCTGAATCAATTCAACCAAGTTATCTCAATTTGTAATTACGAAGAGGGGTACCAAGGCACAGAGAGAGGATTGGCATGACCATGGTAATTTGATGCAAAGGAAGGTGTGCCCTAACTCTCCATCCACTGCCCTCTTCATTAACCTACACCATGTGTAAAATTCTTAAAATATTCCTGGAGCTATTCTCATGGGTGGATTTCAGGAGCAGGCTGACACAGGAATGTACATTATGGGTCCACACTAACACGGATCAGTGACTCAGGCTTATCAGAGTTCACTGTTCCTTCCTTCCTCAATAATGTCTTCAGCTCAAGGTCAGTGCTTATTACATTAAATAGTTTCATTACAGCAAAGTGGAAAAGTATGTAGCTCCAAATCCATGTCCTTGTATAGGGACATTGATAAGCAACAGACAAATATATCCTATTCACAGAAATAAAAAACAAATACATAAATTGACAAAGCCATTACTGAGGAAGTACATATAATGGATATAATATACAAGGCTGTAAAAAAAATTTTTAAATATGTTAAAAGGTATAAAGGAAACAATATAAGAACAAAAATAAGACAGAGGTTTCCCCAGAAAATTCCTGTATTACACAAAGCGGGAATGTTCAGAGTTGAAAGGATTAGAATATGTGAGTTATGATGTAATCAGTGGTTGTGGTTAACAATTGGAATGGACTATTGGGCATAGTAATCTACCTACTGTAGGTTGGTGGAGTGTGGTTGGAAGACATAGGTCACTGCGGCCATGACTTTAGACTACATCTTGTCCTTGGCTCATCTTTCCCTCACCCCTCTCTCTCTCTCTCTTTCTTGACTGTCGTGATCTGTGAAGCTTTCCTCTGCCACATCCTTCTGCCATGATGGTCTCCTTCACCTTAGACCCAGCACAATGGGTGTGGCTGACCAGGAACTGAATCTTTGAAACAGAGAGTCAAGAATAAACTTTTCCTCCTCTATGATGTTCTTGTCAGGTGTTTCGGTCACAGTGATGAAAAGTGGCCTAACACAGCACTATTAGTAAATAAATAGTAAGTATTAAAGGAAAAAAATAGAGATTCTCTAGCTAAGATGTATGATATCTCTAAGAAAAAAAATCACTAGTTTTTCAGCAGTAACTTTGAATAAAAAGAAAAAGAATCTGCAACTAGGAAGAAGACAATTTAAATTACCCAGTTTGAAAAGCAGAAAAAACAAGAAAATGTGAACACCGTCTATAGGACCTGCAATACACCACCCAGCAAACCTACATATGCATATGGGAGTCTTAAAAGGAAAGGAAATAGATGCAAGGAAACAAACAAACAAAAAATTTGAAGAAAAAAGCCTCACAAAAGCCTCACCTTTCTTTGGTGAAAGACATGAATATACACATCTAAGAAATTCAACTGAGTACAATAAACTTAAGGAAATTCACACTATCTATCTATCTATCTATCTATCTATCTATCTATCCACACACACACACATCCATGATAAATAATTATTCAATAAGTTGAGGCACATTTTATTTAATCAAACTTTAAAAATTCAAACAGCCTGAAGCAGTGGCACACACCTAATTATCCCAGCAGCTCACAAGACTGAGGCAGAAAGATCATGAGTTCAAAGCCAGCCTCAGCAAAAACAAGGCACTAAGCAACTCAGTGAGACCCTTTCTCTAAATAAAATACAAAATAAGGCTGGGAATATGGCTCAGTGGTCGAGTGTCCCTGAGTCCAATCCCCAGTACTGGAAAAAAAAAAAAAAAAGCAAACTCAAAAGAAAAAAATATTGTAAACAGCAAGGGATAAGTGACTCTTTATAGACAAGGGATCCACAAAAGATTAGCTTCTCATCAGAAATAATGAAGGGTAGAAGGTATGGTGACAAGATATTAAAAGGGCTGAAAGAGAAAAAAAAAACTGTCAACAAAGAATTCTTTATATGACAAAATTATCATGGAAAACAAGACATTTTCAGGTAAACAAAAGCCTAGAGATTTCTTTACTTATAACACTACCCTACAGGGGAATCCTTCATAATACAACGAGAGGATACCAATCTGCAACTGGAGAACAGAGATAAAAATATCTGGTAACAGTATCAGCTTAAAGTAAACATAAAAGGCGGTGTTATTGCATTTGTAACTTAAAGGTCCACTTTTTGTTTCTTCCATGACTTGAAATACAAATACAAAATGAATAACCATGAAACTACATTCAGTGTTTGGCAGAGAATTCATTTTTAAATCAGAGAGCCACCTGTTCCCACAACATTTAGATGAGTGGCATAAAGCTCTCATCAGGAAACTGATTTTAAAAAGCTGCCATGGAGTACTTTGCTGTTAATGTTCATAAAACATCGGGGAAATTTACAAATAGATATTCAGGATTGAGTTACTATTAGGCGTTTTTTCCGTCTCAAAGCAGCTTCCTCAATGTTTTTGCATTTTAATTCCTAGTGATGAAGTGTTCCTTTGCATGCACTTACAGAATACGATTTTATTGACCTCTATAAAGTTCAGAAGAAAAAAGAATCAATGCTGTTTCCATGTCTTTCAACTGACTTCCACTGAGAATTTCATTCTATTATTTTTTAAAAATTTTATTTGCAAGGAAGAAAAGTAACAGTGATATTGAAAATAAGATTTTTAAATTTATTTATTATATCTACATTTTAATAGGCTAACTTCAGCTTTAACCCTCCTTATACAGGATTTTTTTTTAACACATTGCCCACTGTAATACTAAACTAAGGAGATCTAGGGATCTATAAAAGAGAGAGAGAGAGAGAGAGACTAGGTTAATTTTCAGAAGACCTTAGAGTATGAAACTAAGTTTATGTCAGATGTAGTCAGTGACTGCATCTGAATTTAAATTTTTCTCCCATCTTTAATATACACCGTCTCTTAGCTTTTCTTTTTTTCTCCTTAATATTGTTTTTCTATTTTTGTGATTAAAGCCATTTCAATCCTCAAGGATTTCTTTGTTATTTTATAGGCAATAAACATAAAAAATACATTTACTTACAATTGAGAATGTTGAGAATGTTGGACATGAATTTACATAGCTCATCGCATATAAAAATTTAGCACTGTGATGCACATTTGAATTAATAGAAAATTGTAACTGAATTTTTATTCAATATATTATTTATTATTTACTGATTATTGGCTTAGTTGCATATGTAATAGGGTATAAACATATTATTAAACATAGACAATGTTATATTAGTGTGTCTATATATCTTATTTTCCTTTAGAAGATGCTTAAAGTAGAAAATAGTGGGTGAGGGTGAGGTATCTTGTAAAGATGCAATATAGCACTGTATGAAGACGAGCCTTACAATCAGAGGAGAGGGCCCCTGCTCCTAACTCCACTCTTTATAAGACCTTGACTCTTCTTAACAATCAAGACAAATTAACATTATGGGTTTGGGGGATTTTGCTGTTGGAATTGCAAATAAAACTAGTACTTTGCACTTTTTCTGTCATAGACAAACAAGCTTGCCCTCACTTTTTCTCTGCCTTTAATTTCATCCTTAATTTTGAAATGGAATTATTATTTCATCCAGCACTGTTGAGTCTTCTCTTGGAATGCAATATACTCCTTAGTTATCACTTAAAAGAGAAGAACAAAGGGAAAGAAGGATGGAAGGAGGAAGGGAAAGAATATGAAAGCAGGACTCATTGCATGCTTTCCAAGTCAGATGACATAAATTTAAAACAACCTGGAAACAGGATCACCATTCTATCTTGAGATGATTACACTACTCTACAGACTGTTCAAAGATCAAACATCCTCCCCAAATGGTCACAATCTCCCAACTTTCTCCTTTTCTCCTGATGTCGTGTAATCTCATTTCACTGCCTGCAATCAACTCTGCCTTCAAGGACAGAGCACCTCTGTATGTCCTGGGAATTCCCAGGGGGTCTAACAGGACCAGTCTGAGGGGGGTTTCATGCACTTCAGTCTACTTTGAAGCAGGAGCCAGGCTGGCAGTGGTGCCTCTGAGATCAGTGGCCCAAGACCATTCCCTAAAGGCTGTGTGACCTTGGCAGTGACTTAGCTTATCTAAGCCTCGGCTTTATTTTTAAAGAGGAATAACATCAAGGTTATTTGAAAGTTTTATTAGATAAATCATGTAAAAATTTTAGTGAACTATTTGGCATAGAGTAAATACTCAATGAAGGTTAACCACAAACATAATTGCTACTAACATTATGGTTATCTACTGCCATATGCATTATATATTGCCTACTGTATTTGTAATTGGAATTCATGATTTGCAGCCTCCTCTTCTCCCAGGCTTTAACAAATGAATGGCAAAACCATACAATATATCTAAATGTCCAGCCAATATCACAGAGCTGATCAGTTGCAAGCTCAATGAATAGGTTCTGGAGAGAAATGTAGTCATGAGACAATAATCATTCTATGGAAATGAGAATTATTTATAATTCCAGAATGGAAAGGCCTTTCTAACCCTGCCTCAAATATCTACAGAAGAAAAAATAAATTGATAAATTATAATAAATCAAATCACAGCTCATGCATGACATAAAATATGAAAGAAAAACAAAAGGCACATGACAACTAGGAAAATGTATTTGCAATTCTATCACAAAATACAAATGTCCTTGATATACCACTTAACTATATACAGAAAAAGACCATAATTCAGGAGGAAAAAGAAAGAAAGAAAGACGAAAACAGAATTCAAAAAATAGGAGGGAAAAAGTATCTTATACAAAAGGGATTCTAATATAAATCACAGTAGGAAATTCTAATTAAAGCTACACTTAACTACTGTCTGTCACCCACTGGATTTGCAATGTATGAAATCTAATGATATGTACTCTTGGTAAGAGGCAGGTGGGATATATCTAATGTTTGTGGATGAAGCAATTGACAATGCTTCATTCCTAATTCATAATTGTCATTCATTCATAATTGTCAATGCACATTCTTTTTGACCCAATAATCCTACTTCTGAGAATTTAACCTACATATACCCACAAAAATATGAATCAACATATATGCAAACTTCTTCATTTTAAATAAGTAGCAAATTCAAATCTACCCATGTCCATCAATCAAGCATTGTTTAAATATATTACATTAAGCTGTAGCATAGTAAAAATATCGTGTAAATAAATTTTAAAATAATGACAGGAAAGGAACAGCTGAATGTACTAATAGAGAAGGATGCAAAGACATACAAAATACATTAAATATATAAAAAACAAAGATTTGGAGAGGGAGTGTGGTATGTCATCCTTTGGTTTAAAAAAAAATCAGAGGAAGACATAAATTGGTATTTCTACATGCATGAAACTGTTCCTGAAACGTGGGCAAACCTGTGTGGCTGCCTTTCCTCAGGACCCCCATCAGTCTTGCAGGTGTTTATGCTTAGCAGCCATCCAACTGGTTGGTACCTGTGCTACAACAGTTGCCAAGAATTTTAATATTATTCCTGAATTTGGATGAAAGGACTGGTGATAGAAGAACTTGGAGATGATCTGACCCAAACCCTGACTTTTCCAGAGCAGGGAAACACTGCAGCAAGCAGTGTCCCCCTGTGCCCTGGCTTCCCTTCTCCACCTTTGGTGACCTGTGACAACACTGAAACCAGCCTCGTGGGATTATTTACACTACAAAAATCAGCAAACAATTCTCATAGGACAAAAGGAATATATATTTGCAACTATGATAAATACTGTCAGATTTCCTTCCAGAGGGATTGTACAAGTATGCAACCTATCAGCAATGCTCAAAGGCACCTCTTACCAACAACTTGTGTATCATTTCTGAAAGTTGATTGCTCAGTGTTTAGTAGCACAGCACTGAAAGAAGCTACTTCGCCAAGTAATGAACCACAGAATAGCATAGATGGGACTTGAATGAATATCTCTTAACCCCAATCTCTGCAGAGTTTCCAATAAACCATGCTGCTTATTGCTGTAGAAATTCAATCAAAACTTTGAAAAGTATTCTACATATGCTCTCAAACAAAGTAAGGATGCTTTGCTGGAGTCTGATCAAGCATAAACTGGCACATCTCCATATTCACATAAATCATCAAATAGGAAGGACAGAAGTGAAAGGGTCTCAGAGCGTGCTAAGAGGGGAGCTCGGGGATTGATAGGAAAGAAGGGGTAAAAAAGGAATTTTATGTCAATCTGACTTAAAGCTGACCGTTCCAAAAACAGTTGGTTGTTGTCATCTAGTGAAGCAGCACATCATTATTACCAGATGTATTCATCCCTAAATTTTATACCATTGTGAGAATTTTCTACTTGCACAAGGTGTCTGGCTGTTCTGTCATGTCTGTAATCATCTTAGACTTTTACATTTCATCCTGAAAGGGTAGTAGATTGGTATCATTGACACTGATGCTTTGTAAATCTGGAACTCAAGTCATGGGCAATAACTCCCAAAGGTAACTGCTATCCAAGTTATGAAGTTGACACACTGTTACTCAGGTTTCACTGAAAAGGAAGTACAATCTCTTTAGCAAATTTGCTTTTTGAATCCAGGAGTTATAACATTACATGAAACTTCAAAGAAAATTGAAGTTTGCCAAAGGGTAATGAAGAATGAGTGATTTTATTCTTTAACACCAGTATGAAACAGATTTTAGCTCTGCTTGCTGACATTTAGACCACCTATGCAAAATGAATCATTACAGAAGGTAATTATCCAGGTAATCTCAACCCAAATCTCCAGTAATTTGATATGGGATCACACAAGAAATGAACTTCAGTATTTTCTGAAATGAATTCTGAACACTCTCCCAACACAAATTATTCAAAAAGTATAAATGCTTAATAATGCACAGGTTGTATGCATTATTAAACACATGCAAACTGATACTTTAAAATAATAATTAAAAAATAAATGTAGATGTGGAACCCTATCTGTGTTAGTCAGCTTTCCATTACACTGTGAAAAGCAGTTGGAGCCTGGGTGCTTCATTACATATGATGTCAGTGTGATCTTCCTGGTCATCATCATTTGTCTGAGTCACTCAGATTTCTTGTTACAAGAAGGATAAATGAAAAGAAGTTCTTCCTCCAAAAAAGTATAATGTTAGAAATCTCAAATCTTTTCATTTTTAAATAAGTAATTGTCCATAGATACTCATGTGGGGTTGATTCCAAGACCCCCCATGCCTTACAAATAAAATGGCATGATTTGCATATAACCTTATACTTGTTGGCCCAAACACTTTATCTCCAGATGACTTGTAATAACTAATACAATATAAATGCTATGCAAAACAGTTAGACTGAAATTTTAGGAAATAATGACAGGAAAGAATTCTAAAAATTCTCAGTACAGAAATATTTTTTTAAATATTTTCCTTCTGTATTGGTTAAATCCACAGATAAGTATACAGAGGGCTGACTGTAAATAAAATAAATAAAATCTCAATGGAACATTTAAATAAAGGAAAATAAAACCACATTCTATTAGAGCTTCTGTAACTCATAGCAAATTTTTATTTTCTTCCCTTTTGTTTCCTGAAAATTTGAAGTGTTTTATTAAATGAAGCTATCTCTAAAGAAAGAAAAATTACTTCCCCCAGTGAAAAGTATTTATTGAACATAGAAGAAGTAAAATGCTATTCGTGTCTTAAATAAAAAGATTGAATGTTTCCAGGGAGATACAAAATATGCTTAAACCATCCAAGAAAGACTCTGTATATATTTAAGTCAGCTTATACTAAGTTATGTAATTCCCAGTGAATTCTGGAATGAATGATTGATTAATTTGGGCAATTTATGGCATATTTTAAAGTACTGAATTTCAATATAAGCTATTTTATTTCAATATCACTCATTTCACAAACATGCTTAAGTCTCTATTTTCCAACAACTACAATTAAGCTTTTCAGAGAAATTCTCAGAATGTTCAATTTTAAAAAAAATGTATCAATATTTGAAGATTGTATTAAATTCAAGGAGAATGAGTCTGAGAAAAATAAAGAGAATATTTGAATGGCCTTTTACTATTAAAATATTTTTCATATATTAGAAATATTATCAATAAAAATATTTCTTAATGTTTCTGGTTACTAAAGAGAAGGGAAGAGAAAAAGGAAGAAAAGAAAGTATATATTAATAATTAATAATAATAAATAAATACATATGCAAACTAAAAATACAGATGGGCACAGCTCATTTAAACACAAAAAAAGCATACATGGCCTAGCTGTAATTAATTTCAAATATAATAATATAGATAAATTGAAAAGAAGTGATAGAAAATGTATCTCTACAAATATTAATTTATAAAGCAGAAGTAGTTATATTTATATCAAATAAAGCAGGCTTCAAATCTAGAAGAATTACCGGATATAAAAGAAAAGATTAATCCATAAAGCACCTGGTGTAATACCAAAGGTGTATAAACATATCTGTGTTCTAGAATTTCAAGAGACTAAAACCTTCAAAATAAGCCTTTTTTTTTTTTTTTTTTTCCTGCTGGGAGCCATGGCACATGCCTGTAATCTCAGCATCTTGGGAGGTTGAGGCAGGAGAATCAAGAGTTCAAAGCCAGACTCTGCAAAAGCAAGGCACTAAGCAACTCAGTGAGACCCTGTCTCTAAAAAAAATTTAAATATAGGGCTGGGGATGTGGCTCAGTGGATGAGTGCCCCCACTCTCCCCATCAAAACTGACTATAATAAAATGAACACTTGATTCTATCTGACTCAGACAAATTCTCTCCCCCCCCCCTCTCTCTCTCCAATACATGTACAGTTTAGAAAAAAAAAGGGGGGGGGAGTAAGTGGTGAGTGTACAATTATCATTAAAACTTAAAACTGAGAAGTAGAGCTAAAGAAGGCAGTCATATTATTTTCTGTCTAAAATAGAAACAAATTAACTGCAAGGAAGATAGAGAGAAAGGTAGAAATGAATTATGGGAGTTGGAGAGAAGAAGGACAGTGGGAGGAGGAAGAGGAGTCATCTGAGGGAGAAGAAATTGGCAGGATAATAGAGAGGCAGGAAGCAGAAGCCCACACAGCCCAAAGGGAAGGACCCAGTAGTCCTGACAGCTGGAAGATGGCCTTCTAGGTTCTAAATTCCCAGTCTCAAGTTTTACTCCACAGAACCAATTTCCCAGGCCTTGACTGCCTTTCTTTTCTGTGGGGTTTACTTTCACCCGTTAGCAAAGTCCTTCTCCATTAGACTAACTCAGGGAGATTTCAGTTCATTGCAACCTCATACCTGTTCTTGCCTAAGCCAGAAGCACTCCTTTTTGCCTGTGGATACTTTGCTGTGAATTGTCTAGACTATTTTCCTCTGGCTTTTATTTTCATTGCAAAACTTAAATTCTATCCTCTAAGTATTAAAGATTTTTAAATTCATTACTTAGCTAGAAACTTGGATTGAATTTAACTGAAACTGATATATTAATTTCTGCTATCTAAAAAAAAAAAATCCTCGTTCCTAAATCCTCTATCTACTGAAGGAATCTTGTCACTGTTTAAATCTCAAGTCATCTTCTGGGCCTTGCATTGCCTCATTGACTTCAACACATTGAATTTTTTTTTCATATTTTAATTAAAACACAGTTGGTTTTATGTTTACAAATGTGTCTCTCCTCCTTACCATTTTCTCTGCCTGAGTTGGACTTGAACCTTTATTAGTTCTCACTTCGACCATTGAAAAGCCTTCTAGTTGTCATCATGATTCAGTTTTTCCTCCTCTAGATAAAGCTTCGTAAGAAAGCCTCTGAAATTTTCTAAGAAAATTATATAATATTATTATAAATTATTGTTGCCTATAATGAGCCAAGTCTTACTTACATTAGCTATTGGGAATAAAATAGAACAAAATTACAAAAATTCTTCATTGCCAAAGAAAGATTAATAGATAGCAAGACAAATAAATACTCAGTTTCACCCTTTTAGTCCTATCTTCCCAGATATGGAACACGTATAAAACTTTATCTATCTATCTTTCTATCTATATAATATATACAGATATTTATATATATAATATATATATAAATATATATATAGAGAGAGAGACACAGATGCATTAAATTAGATTAAGTTAGTTTGGAAATTATAATCAAGAGCTTATGTATATTGTTATATTAATTCATAAAACTATGAATATGTTGCAATCTAACTATATTATTAGTATATAATTTCATATATGTTGCATATATATGTAAATATGAAATATATGTATATATATTTAATATATGTATAAATTTAATACATCTGTGTCAATTTTATTTAAGTATTCACAGAATTGAAAACTTGAGACTTAATGGGTTAAAGCTAAAATGATATTTTCATGGTGGAATGAAGAAATAAAAGCATTAAATCATAATGGATTAGCTAAAATGCTATGGATTGTAAAAATATCCTGGTTTCAGAGATATTAATGTAAAAACTGAATGTGGAAAATTGAAATATATGGTAAGCGAGATATACATGAGTGAATATGTGCTAAGGGGAAAATAAATAAACAGAAGACTGATAGACAGGGGTGTCCTCAGAAAGAGGCAGACAACTCTCTCCCAGGGGAGAGCAGAAGAAAATGTGTGACTCCTATGGACCAGCTGTGTGAGCAGGAGGGGGAAAGAGAATTCCTGGACCTTCCCCATAAGGGGTGGTGTGGGGAGCGCCCTGTGGATGGAGGAGCAGCAGGTCAGTGGTCTGATCATAGTGCACAGGGAGGAATGACATGACAGGGAAGTGTGGAGAGGCTGTGACGAACCTGTGCAGTCACATGGCATAAGGCCCTGTCACTCAGAGGACTTGGGTGATTCCTCCGAAGGAAGTAGAAGCCACTTCATGATTGACACTCAACTTTCAGTTTACCAGGATCATGAAGCTGGCTGAAGGAATCAAGAGCATGTAGAGGATGGCTGCAGTAATCCCAGTGGGAAATGATAATGGCTTGAACAAGAAAGACCGGAAGACCTGAGGCAGACAGGAGCCTAGGAGGAGACAGCAGCATGTTTGGTTCTCAGGAGGGACAGGCAAGTTGAATTATCAACTCCTACAAGAAATCACATCACAGATGTCAATTAGGCAGTTAGAGAAAGCAGTCTGGAAGTCAGGGGAGAGATCCAGAATAGAAATCCGAATCTTAGAATCATCATCATCTTGAAATCATGTGGCATTTTAGGCCTTGAGATTGGAGGGTCCCTTTTGAGATACGTATATAGGCAACAGAGAAGAAAATCGACAATAAGCCAGATGTGGTTCTACACATCTGTAATTCCAGCAACTCAGAAAGCTGAGGTAGGGGGATCGTAAGTTTGAGGCCAGCCTCAGCAACTTGGTGAGGCCCTAAGCAACTTAAAGAGACACTGTATCAAAATTTTAAAAATAATAATAAAAAAATCACTGGGGACATAGCTCAGTAGTAAAGCCCTGAGCTTCATCCGCAGTGCCAAAGAAAAAGGAAGAAGAAGGAGGAGGAAGAAGAAGAAGAAGTAGAAAATAGAAGCCTGGAGGTGGTGCAGGACTCTGAAGTTAGGAGGGTGGAGAGGGCAAGCAGTAATCAGGGAGACAGGGATGACACTGTGAAGTCAGACACCTCTGTGGAAACTGAGCCTCAAGAAGCATGTGAAAAAATGTCTGTTGTTTAAGATACTCAGAAAACTGGAGTTTGTCATTGAAGCCAGAGCTGACAAATAAAACAAATGAACTAGACAATATCTAAAATTCCCTCTAGAAATCAAATTTTAATGAAAGCTCTCTGTATATGAGATCTACAAGAAGCTCCACCCTACCCCCCAATACTTGGATTAATTACTTATTAATTAATTAAAATATGAATATGCCATCCAAAATTGAACATGTTAAATCATAATTATCCACTTACGCTTGTTCGGGAGTTAGTTCATTCATTTAATAAGCCCACCTGCAGTCTTGGAGCAGATAAGAAGTGAGAGAAACGGGAGCCTGAGAAGGAAGTAGGAAATTCCGACCCGAGATGAAGACCTTTTTTCATAAAAGGCAAGGAAAAATCACACTTCACTCACTCCATCATCTGTTGAGATGAACCCTATGTGAAGAACCTACTCAGAAAGCAAAGGAAAATGTTTAATCATGATTCAGCAAAGAAGAACCACCAACTGTCCAAAATGGCCAAGAGGTGAGACAATCATTTCCCTTCTCCCAGAATCATGTTCAGATTTGAAACTGCTAGTCAACTCTAATCTCAAAGGGAAATTTCCTTTTAAACCTCCCTTTCTTTCACAACAGCAATTCTTTCTCCTACCATCAGAAGTCACAAATGCCAAAATGAAACTATTTGTAAGTCTCTAATTTATTTTAAATGCATATAATTTAATGCAAATTTTTCTCCAGGTGACACTGGTACTAGAATAAGATAACATCTCCAAACATCTGATCCTAAAGATAACAAAGATGCATCCTGTAGTCACCTAGACAGACTTTTCCTGCTTCCCACCTGATCTTTGTAGGGTCTTTTTTTTGTGGTAGGTCAAATTTTGGTATGTAATTAATGTGACTCTGATTCATAAGGTCTTCAGGTCATACAACAAATTTCTCAGTGCCTACAAACTCCCTGTGAGAGCACATTGGTCATTTTGTCATGCACATTAATTTTATTTTAATTTGAATATGTGAAAGGCAAGATAATCAATTAAATGTAGCACAGCAATATGGTTAAAAAATATCAAAAA
The DNA here is from genome assembly GCF_045843805.1 of Urocitellus parryii. NCBI lineage: Eukaryota > Metazoa > Chordata > Mammalia > Rodentia > Sciuridae > Urocitellus > Urocitellus parryii. The sequence goes on from NC_135537.1 coordinate 79,803,262, forward strand.
TAAGACTAGGTATAATTTGGATGATCAAATTACCTAGAAATATCTGCCTGTGCATGAATTGTGGTGCTGGCAATGTATTTATAACACTTGCTACAAAATATCTAAGTCATATGTAAGATCTTCATTGAAGACCAAGGTGAAAAAAAAAACATACATTATAGCTACTAGTAGATACTAAGGATGTTGAAGAGTATATCCCTGTGTGTGTCCGTCCCTCTCTCTGTTCCTCCTTCTGCCTTTACTCTCTCTCATGCTCACACAGCACTTGCTATTATTAGATGCAGGGCATTACCTAGTGGAGAGACCAAAGCAGTCTAAAGGTCAGCTTTCCAACACCATTTTATTAGTGGACTAATGTAAGCATCAAGGACTCCAAAATCAGAATATGAGCCCAGACTCAGACCCAATTCAGCTGTTTAATCTCTAGTCAGTATTTCATTTCACAGATTCACATTAGTTTCTGCAACTGTCAAATGAAAATTGTCACCTAGATGCATTGCTGTGAGATTCAAATAAGATGGAGTGCAATTGAAGTCAGTCAGTGATCTATGAATGTAAAATCTAATTAATGACATGGTATTAGCTGAGGATTCATAGTCAGAATGTGTGTATATGCATGCGTGTGAATGAGTAATTTCTATTTATTATTTATAAAATTTAATTTATTATTTAGTAAATACTATTTGGAATATAGTTTATTGTTATTAAAAAAGTTTTAATTCCCAATCTTGCAAAGATGAGGAGTGAAGTTGTTTTCAGCATAAAAAGGCCTTCATACACTTTCAGAAGTTAGAACTTTTTAGTTATTCGCAAATTTACCCTGAAAAGAGCTTTTCTGAACATCATACTCACACTTCACCAGAAAGAGTCCCTTTTATAATAATTACCCATTTGTAATGTGAATTCAACAAAGAACTCACTTGCCTACTACAAATAGCATGATCAATATTACTTATAACATTTAAAATAATTAACCAGTAGCACACCAACAGAACAAAGAAGCATAAGTTATCAATGAGTGATATCATTGATATCATGAGCTAATTACACACAGAATTTGATTTGTCCTCTATTTAGACAGAAAAGACAAATCCTGTAAGGACTGCATGATTGACTCCTATTTTAAAAGGCAAAGATTACAAACAGGCCCAAACAAGTAGTAGCATTTTTTATTTCAAACGTGTGCAAAATGAGGCAGGATTCATTCATTGAACAAAATTCTGAAGATATACAGAATGAATCATTATATTGCTATTTGGATTGAAACTATGAAGTAAAAGCAAAATATCGACACTATAAGGATATGTCATTTATTTCATGTTTTACATATTTCTTTTACATACAACTTGAAGGTATGAGGAATACCTTATTTTACTTGCAAGGCTATTGCAGTCTAAGCATATACAGAAATAATAAGTCTGAGGATTCTTTTCTTTAGGAATTCACAACATTTCCAAACAAATTCTTGTTGCATGGAAATCACATAACTCTCATGAAGCAGTAACTCTTCTGACAATTTAGAAGTTGTCACTTGGTTTTAATTTTGTTTCTGATAACATTTTATCACATTTCAACAAATAAATATTGGATCTGTTAAAAATTATTTAGCACTATGTTTTGGAAGCATTAATTAACATGGCAGGCCTGAGATTTTATGGGTTGGATTCTTTAACCCATCACTTCCCTTCAATCCATCAATGAAAGGTGAAATCCTGCTTTTTGCAGATCATCAAAGATCTGCAGTAGATCTGCAATATCATTGAGGAATGAATAAAAAAAATTAAGAAATATAAAAAACTGAAACTCCATTTAACAAAGAGCATAGAAAGTAAAAATACAGTCTATATTGTCAAAAGAATAAAATTGCTTGTAGTTAACTAAACAATTTTAGAGGGGCTAATTGCATTGAACAATTTTAGAAGAAAAAGAAAGAATTTTATGGGAGAAAAAAAAATTTTAAATGTGGTGGATAGGCTTGTCAGAGGCCAAAGCACACAGTAGGAAGGCAAGGGCAGGGGAGAATGTGAATGTACTTGAAGGTCCCTAAGGAGAGTCAGGAGATTGTGCCCCATTTTACTCACATGGGGCCGCATGACTCTGTGCTCTGTGGAGCTGCCCAGCAAAGATATCCTGAGAAGATAGGAAGCAAGAACAGGTTTTCCTCAACACTTTGTGTGAGGGTAATCACCAAGCAAATTTCAGATTAAAATCCAGCAAAAGTCTATTAATAATCCACATGAAGGCATCGCCTATGTACGGGTCAGACCAGGGATTAATGGTCCTTTAGGACATAATGTGTTATTACCATGAATTCAAGTCAGAGAACTTTAATAGTTAGAGGTTCTCAAAATTAACTACCATGTAACTATAGTTCAAAACAGTAGGCTAAGACACATGTGTTAAACCTTGTGAGGAATACTTTCACCTAAAAGCAGATGCAACATCATAAACAAAATGTATTAGATACAATGGAAAATCATACATCATTCCCCAAACCAAGAAAATCAGAATTTAAATCAACTGACAATAAATCTTTGATGAGTCAGATGTTGGGCTTCTGTGACAAGGATTTTAAAGACACAGTCATAAGGATCTTCAAGAGTAAATGACAACATCTCTTAAAATAAATGAACAAACATTTCATCTACAATGTCTCAGTGACAAATAGAAATTATATAAAGAACTAAGTAGAAACTATAGAACTAAAATATATAAAAGCAAGGTTTTTTAAAGGCAAAAACCTCAATGGATAATGGCAACAGAGGAAATAATTTGTGAACTTGGATCTAGAATAATAGAATCTCCACAGTATGAACAACTGATAGGCGAAAATGAACACCGACCTAGGACCCTATAGGACAACAGCATAAGGTCCAACATTAATTTCCTCTCAATCTCAAGGACAAAGGAAGAAAATGGAGCTGAAAGCATGTGTTAGTCAGCTTTTTTTTGCTGTGACCAAAATATCTGATAAGAAGAAATTGGAAAAAGAAAGATGAATGTTGGCTCTTGATTTCAGAGGATCCAGTTCATGGTCAGCTGGCTCCGTAGGTATGGTTCAGAGGTGAGGAAGAATATCATGGCTGAAGAGTGGGGCAGAGGAAATCTTCTCAACTCATGGCATCCAGGAAAGATAGAGAGAGAAACACAGTGAAGAAGATAAACCCTTCCAGGGCATAATCCCAGTGGCCTCCTTTCTCCAACGAGGCCCCACCTTCCATTCAAATATTAATAGTTTAATCTATTTAACAGACTTTATGCACTGGTCCATTTGATGGGATCAGGCAACAACTGGATCACAAGGGCTCTGTGAACCTCTGAAACCTTCTGCATTCTAGACCATGCTTTCAACATAAGACTTTGATAGAACGTTCCAGATCCACACCATATTAAAGCACAATTGAAATAATGACTGAGAAGGTCTCAATATTGCTAAAAGATACAAAGAGGTGAACTTGAGTTGAACTCAAACTAGATAAACCCAAATAAATCTATACAAATAGGCAACATTACACTTCAGAAAATTATTAAAAAGAGCAAAGCTTAAATACATCCAGAGAGAGAGGATGTACTACCCTAATGGGAATCCAAGTTCAGGTAACAGCAGATTTCTGATTAGAATCCATGAAGGAAAAAATTAAGGGGCACTACACTTATCAGGTACAGAAAGAAAAACTGTCAAAACAGGACATTCTGCATAAAGAAAACCTGAATTTGTCAATAGTGTCCTTAAGACTGGCTAAAGGCCAATCTTCAAACAGAAAAGAAGTAAATCAGAGTATCAGGATGAACAGAAATATGGCTGTATTAAGATAGCCTATTTTTCCTTTCATGAGCTTTAAAAATAATATTTGATCACTGAAATAAATATTATAATACCATCCAATCTGCAAGACAAATGAAATTGGCCAAGGAACTTAACACACACTTCTCAGAAGAGGATATACAATCAACAAATATATAAAAAATGTTCAACATCTCTAGCAATTAGAGAAATTCAAATCAAAACTAAGATTTCATCTCATGCCAGCCATAATGGCAGTTATTAAGAATACAAACAACAATAAGTGTTGGCAAAGATGTGGGAGAAAAGCCACACTCATACATTGCTGGTGGGACTGCACATTGGTGCAACCAATCTGGAAAGTAGTATAGAGATTCCTTAGAAAACTTGGAATGGAACCACCATTTGACCCAGCAATCCAACTCCCTGGTCTAACCAAGGGACTTAAAATCAGCATACTATAGTAACACAACTGCATCAATGTTTATAGCAGCTCAATTCTCAATGGCTAAACGGTGGAACCAACCTAGATGCCCTTCAATAGATGAATGGGTAAATAAACTGTGGTGAATATACACAATGGAATGTCAGCATTAAGAGAGAATAAAATTATGGCATTTGCAGGTAAATGGATGGAGTTTGAGAATAACATGTTATGTGAAGTAAGCCAATTCCAAAAAAAAAAAAAAAAAAAAAAAAACGCTGAATGTTCTCTCTGATAAGTGGCTGCTGATCCATATCGGGGGTGGAGGGGAGGACATGGGAAAAATGGAGCAACTTTCATTGGGCAAAGGAGACAGAGGAGAGGGGATGAGGTATGGGGTAGGAAAGATGGTGGAATAAGATGGACACCATTACCCTAGGTACATGTATGACTGCACATAGGGTGCAATGCTACATAGTGCACAACCAGAGAAATGAAAAGTTGTGCTCCATTTGTGTACAATGAATCAGAATGCATTCTGCTGTCATATATACCTGATTTAAATAAATAAATATATATTTTTTAAAAGCTCTCCACATTGCACAGAAGGTGGTACTGGGTTAATAGCTATAGATTGTGATGAAGTTGCTGTTAGGGTTTGCTACACCTCCTTCATTTCTCAAGTGTTGCCGGTGGGAGAGTGTCAACAAGTGACTGGTCCCTGAGGGCTCCCTGCGAATGGGATTAAGGTCCTCCTAAAAGAGGCCTCACTGTGCTGGACTGACTTGCATTTCCGTGCCCCTTACCCTGCCTTTTACCATATGAGGACACAGAGGCCCTCATCAGAAGGGGACACTTTGATTTTAGACTTCCCAGCCCCAACAACTGTGAAGAGATAAATTCATGTTCTTTAGAAATAACTTCTCAGTCTCTGTTACTCTATTACAGCAGCACAAAGGGACTGAGGCAGTCTCATACATATTGCAATGCCCAGGACAACCACCATTAAAAACTCTAGAGATATGCACTCAAAAACATCAGTAAACCAAGACATATTCTTAAATTATGTCCACTAACTCCCAGAAAATCAAGGAAACAAAAGCAGAAGAATTGAGACCAGAGCAAAGAGAAAACAAATAATAAAACATCAGATTTAAGCTAAAATGAAAAAGACTATAACAACAAATTCTGGTGAGGATATAGAGAAATAATCACTCAGACATGTCTAGTGGAAAGGTATAATGGTCCAATGTGGAAAGCATTTGGTACTTTCTTATAAAACTACATATGCCACCTTCTTATGGCCTATCAATTACATTCATTCCAGAAATAGGAAAACATATTGCTGCAAAAACCTGTTTGTTTATAGAAAATTTATAATGGCAAAAAATATGAAAATGTATGTTTAGTTGTTGAAACACAGTGTCATAACATCCACATCACTGAAAACAATTTAGCAACAAAAAGTACTAAAGCCTTGTTACACATAACATAGATAAAATTTGCAGGGTTAAAAGTTAAGTACTGGAAGTTGTGTACTCTATGATATCATTTATAAAATATTATTAGTGACAAAAGTGTAGGATGTGTTTGTCACCTTTGGTGATAAAATGGTAATACCTTTGTATTATCAAATATTACTAATTGAATGTGTTCTTTGATGTCTATTACTTGGCTCAGTTCAGTATCTTCATGGTGGTGGGGTAGACAGAAATTATACAAGGGATAAAAACATATTCCTTCTATTTGTAGGTGCACACACAGAGAAAATACACACACCCAAGTAAAACTGGGGAAATCTCAAAGAGAAAACAAATAATAAAATATCAGTTGGTGAATTGTGCCAATGTCAATATGCTATTTGTAACATTATACTACAGTTCTGTAACATATACCCTAATTCTGTTGCCATTAAGGAAAATTTATACATATTCATATTTTTCTTAGAGCTTCAAACCTCCATTTATGTCAATAAAAGAATATCAAGTTAAATAAAATGTGATTCCTTTTTCTGAATTTTTTTCAAATTTTTTTTAAAATATTCACGTTTCAGAGGCTAGAAGTCATTCTATATTACCAAAACACGTCTTTGCAAATACCTTCAGACCCTTGACCCCCATCTATTTAAGATGTTGAAAGGAATTAGGGAAAGTGTCTAAATCAGAGTCTGTCAATTTGTTTCCTTTACAGCCAGCTATGAAGGTGGGTGGATATGATGCCAAGACTAGGGATTTGTTTTTTTCTACCCTCCAAGATACCCTCTGCTAATTGAATGTGTTCTTTGATGTCTAAGTTGGACAGAGGATGAATGGGGACTCAAAGCACAAATGTGACCAGGCAGATGTAATGGTATGAAATTAGTACTGTATTTCATCAAATGAGGCTTAAGAAAAGTCTAATTATACTGCAGCCCCTGTCTCTCACTCCCTCCCCAGAAAATCAAGGACAAGGTTGGCCTTCTGAAGGCTCCCTGAAATAATTATACTAGAGTGAGAATGTAAACTTCGTGTGTCAGGCTCATTGTATTTTCCAGTTGCTATAGCAATGCCTCCCTTGGAGTAAACATTTAAACTGAGCTTTGTTGAATATAAAAATGAATGACTGAAGAGGACAGAAATGTGGGAAAGTGCTTCTGGGTGTACAAAGTGAAAACAGGGAAGTTCAGAAACACCGTAAAGCAAGAGACAGAAACAGAAACAGCATTGGAGAGCCTTTGGAGTAAGTGGGGCTCAGCCACTTACCCCGGAGCACGGCTCCTCCTCTCCTGCAACAGAGCTAGTGTAGGGGAGCTTCCAGAGTCTACAGAACGGTTTTAGTACTTTGATCACAAATCTCCTGAAAAAGACCACTGGGCCAAATTGAGCAGTTACCTGACTCCGCCATCTGGAAGAGAAAGCTGTGGGTCGAGCAATAAGCCTCTCTGTGGTTCTTATCATCTTCATAAAACCATAAGCTTCCTTCGCGTGCCCTGAGCATTAAGGACACAACTCACTCACTCATACAACCCTGGGAAAGGGAGGTCACATTCTGCAAGTTCCTGAAATTCTCCCTTTGCTTCATATATTCTCTCATTAAGGTTGAAAAGCCAGAGAAGCAGGTTTTTATTTCAAGCCCCAGGAAAGCTTTCTCTCGAGTCACAGGGCCAGGATGCCACTGCAGAAGAGGAAGAGGATTTGGGTGAGGAGGCTGAAGAGGAGGCCTAAGGCCTCCTGGCTTCTCAGTGCCTCAGCTTCCAGCTGCCCCATCACCTCAGACCTCTCAATTCCCTTAGTCTTCAGCCATCCCTTTCTTCTTCAGAATTTGTGTTTGCTGCATCTTTCTTTACTTTTTTTTTTTTCCTTTTGGGATGGGTGTAGAACAGTGCCTGGCACATTGTAGATACTTAATAAATATTTATAAAATGTCTCTCTTCTCTCTCTCTCTTCACTCTGGCAAACATATTCCTTCGTTTCTGGGTTACCCTCTATTTCCTTCTGGCACCCCGTTCTCATATCTGTCAAGATGATATATCTCCTGTTTACAAAACGATTCTCCTAAGAAGCTGGGTTTTCTCCAGATCCCATTTAGAATCAGTCAGGTGCTGATACTTTAAGCCCAGTTAGAAAGAGGTAGAAGGCAGCAGCAGGTAGAAGTCACTTGTAGGGATGAGGGTGCATTTTCCCTTCTAGGAGTTTCAAAGAGGGGAAATCTTACCAGCCCCTCTCGCCTCTCTCTGAGCCATGGCCATTAATTAAGGAGCTCCCAGATGCACAGGAGTGATGGAGGATGAAGGAAAACAAACATGCAATTCTGGGTCTTTTATTTTTCCATATGAATTTCATGATTGCTTTATCTATTTCTATAAGAAATGCCCTTGGGATTTTGATTGGCATTGCATTAAACCTATAGAGAACTTTTGGTAATATCGCCATTTTGATGATGTTAGTTCTGCCTATCCATGAACAGGGTATATTTTTCCATCTTCTAAGATCTTCTTCTACTTCTCTTTTTAGAGTTCTGTAGTTTTCATTGTATAGGTCTTTCACCTCTTTTGTTAGGTTGATTCCCAAGTATTTTATTTTTTTTTTGAGGATATTGTGAATGGAGTGTTTTTCCTCATTTCCGTAAAGACCCAGAATAGCAAAAACAATACTAAGCAGGAAGTGTGAATGAGGTGGTATAGCGATACCAGATTTCAAACTATATTACAGAGCAATAGTAATAAAAACAGCATGGTACTGGTACCAAAACAGGCGGGTGGACCAATGGTACAGGATAGAGGACACAGAGACTAATCCACAAAGCTACAACTATCTTATATTTGATAAAGGAGCTAAGAACATGCAATGGAAGAAGGATAGCATCTTCAACAAATGGTGTTGGGAAAACTGGAAATCCATATGCAACAAAATGAAACTGAATCCCCTCCTTTCGCCATGCACAAAAGTCAACTCAAAATGGATCAAGGAGCTAGATATCAAATCAGAAACTCTGCGTCTGATAGAAGAAAAAGTTGGCTCCGATCTACATATTGTGGGGTCGGGCTCCAAATTCCTTAATAGGACACCCATAGCACAAGAGTTAATAACAAGAATCAACAAATGGGACTTTCTTAAACTGAAAACTTTTTTCTCAGCAAGAGAAACAAAAAGAGAGGTAAATAGGGAGCCTACATCCTGGGAACAAATTTTTACTCCTCACACCTCAGATAGAGCCCTAATATCCAGAGTATACAAAGAACTCAAAAAATTAGACAACAAGAAAACAAATAACCCAATCAACAAATGGGCCAAGGACATGAACAAACACTTCACAGAGAAGGACATACAGTCAATCAACAAGTACATGAAAAAATGCTCACCATCTCTAGCAGTCAGAGAAATGCAAATCAAAACCACCCTAAGATACCACCTCACCCCAGTAAGATTGGCAGCCATGACGAAGTCAAACAACAAGAAGTGCTGGCGAGGATGTGGGGAAAAGGGTACTCTTGTACACTGTTGGTAGGACTGCAAATTGGTGCAGCCAATGTGGAAAGCAGTATGGAGATTCCTGGGAAAGCTGGGAATGGAACCACCATTTGACCCAGCTATTGCCCTTCTCGGACTATTCCCTGAAGACCTTAAAAGAGCACACTACAGGGATACTGCCACATGGATGTTCATAGCAGCACAATTCACAATTGCTAGACTGTGGAATCAACCCAGATGCCCTTCAATAGATGAATGGATAAAAAAAAATGTGGCATTTATACACCATGGAATATTAAGCAGCACTAAAAAATGACAAAATCACGGAATTTGCAGGGAAATGGATGGCACTAGAGCAGATTATGCTCAGTGAAGCTAGCCAATCCTTAAAAAACAAATACCAAATGTCTTCTTTGTTATAATGAGAGCAACTAAGAACAGAACAGGGAGGAAGAGCAGGAAGAAAAGATTAACATTAAATAGAGACATGAGGTAGGAGGGAAAGGGAGAAAAAAAGGGAAATTGCATGGAAATGGAGGGAGACCCTCATTGTTATACAAAATTACATATAAGAGGTTGTGAGGGGAATGGGATAACAAACATAGAGGGAAATGAATTACAGTTGATGGGGTAGAGAGAGAAGATGGGAAGGGAGGGGAGGAGGGATAGTAGGGGATAGGAAAGGTAGCAGAATACAACAGCCACTAATATGTCAATATGTAAAAATGTGGATGTGTAACCGATGTGATTCTGCAATCTGTATTTGGGGTAAAAATGGGAGTTCATAACCCACTTGATTCTAATGTATGAAATATGAGATGTCAAGAGCTTTGTAATGTTGTGAACAACCAATTAAAAAAAAAGAAAAAAAAACAAAGATTCAATGAATGAGTGCTGTTCTTAGGATAATAAAAAAAAAAGAAAACAAACATGCAAACATAGGGAGGAAAATCTGGGGCCAGGTAGGCAGCCAAGCTCTGGTGAGGTTTGATTGACACCAGAGCCAGCTCAGCAAGTTTATTACATAGGTTTCATCATCAAAAGGTTAACTGTGGGAAAGCCTCAGTAAAGCAGGAAATCTGAAGGTCACAGGACTGGCAAGACATTAAGATCATCTTGTTTTGCTCAGAATACTCTATTCCTGGGAGAAGTTGCTGAACTCAAGGCCTAGACTGATAGAGCCCCACACCTGCACAGGGAGCCCCCTGGCAAGCATTACCATAGCAACGGGAGCATCTTGACCTGTACCTTCATAAAGGCAGCTCCTAGCACAAATGCAGTCATGAGCGCTGCTCTCCACAGGAATCCACTCTTAAAGTCATTTTCAGGCATTTCCATTCCTCAAAGTTAGCATTACCATTTCCATTTGCAGTCTCCCTCTCAGCTGTCCTGTGTTCTGCTCTCCCTTGGGGGGGATCTGTCCACCGTGACAGGTGTGATATGCTTCCTGTATTTGATTTTCCATTTTGTTCTTAAGGTATTCAGAAATTTTGCAATATTATTTTATTTGAAATGATTATGCATCCCTTTAATTTTTATTTCAGATCCTTCATCTATCCCAGTGAATATTAAGTTTGGCTTTTTAAATATCATTCCATATTTTTTGAAATTTCTGTTCGTGTCTCTTGACATCTTTTTATGTTAACTTTATTTTCTATAATCAACTTTATTTTTCAATATCATATACTTTGTCTTTGAGGCCTGCACATCTGTCTTCCAAGTGGTCTAGTTTGTTGGTAATGCTTTCCGTTGAATTTTTTATTTGGTTTATTGATTCCTTCATTTTAGGAATTTCCGATTGATTCTCCTTCAGGATCTCCATCTCCTTATTGAAGTCATCTTTCACTTCTTGTTTGCTCTCTGATCTTACTTCTTATGGAACCTTTTACCTCAGAGATAAGTTTAACCATGAAAATTCTAAATTTAACCTCTGGCATTTTTCTCCAAGGTGGCATCAGTGGAGTCTGTTGAGGTATTCTGTTTTGGGGGGAATGGTTTGTTCCCTTGCTTTGTCATATTGTTTGTGTGTCTACCCATCTGTTTTGATGGATCTGACGCTGTAGAGTTTCTACGTTATGAGCTTATAATGTCCCGTATTTTACTAGTCTCTCATCGATTGAGGAAGAACCCGATGATAGCAACAACTTATGCAAACAATGTATAGCAGTAGACTGGGTACCTGGCTCCTCTCTGACATCTATTGTGTTAATTGGTATAACAAGCAGAAATAGCAGGATCAGCAATTTCCATCAACAAAAATCATTAAGTATTCACAAATTATGTCTGGAATAAAATCAAACAATAACTGTTGTCTATAACTTTCACCATATTAATTAGTGCTGTAGCATTAGTAGTGTGGGCAGACATTATATAGATCAAGTAGTATTAAGAGGTGTTAAGGACAGAGTTGAGTAAGAGGAAAGGGGAAGAGATAGGAGGGTAGAGAAGTGCAATGTCAAATGCTAAGTAGAGCAAATGCAGTGGTGAGTTAGGATGTGTTGTTAATGGGGATGGGGGAAATAGAGGTAAGAATTTAAAAGAAGAGTAAAAGAACAGAATATGGTAGTTAGCAATACAAAAACCCTATCCCTCAAAGAGAGAGAGAGAGAGAGACAGACAGAGAGACAGAGAGAGAGAGAGAGAGAGAGAGAGAGAGAGAGAGAGAGAGAAGAAAAAGAAAGAAAGAAAGAAAGAAAGAAAGAAAGAAAGAAAGAAAGAAAGAAAGAAAGAAAGAAAGAAAGAAAGAAAGACAGGCAGGCTGGCCTGGGAAAAAATAACACCCTTCAAAAAAAGATTACAAATGAGGAGAGATAGATAAATATATATGTGTGTAATTGTCCTTGAATCAATCAGTACACTTTCAAATAAAACAAAGAAAAAAAATGAAGCATCTTGGTGAGAAGTTGAGGAGTTGAGAAGGAGTCATTTCCATTGTGGTGCACAAAATAGTGAGCACGTGTTTGCTCTCTGTGCCCAACTGATTTTCTTTTCATTTCTCCTTTAGGTGTGAACTGAGTGTGGGAGGACAGGTCCTGGGCTGTTCAAGTCCCTCATTTTTATTGTGTTGCTCATTTAGTTGCCGGTTGGGGTTTAAGACTTCTCAATTTCTCTTCTTGGGAGATGAGGGTGGAGTGAGATGGGAATAGCTGTCCATTCCATTCCCAGGGTGTGAATGTTCAAGTAATCAATAGCAAGGCAGGATAAATAAAACAAAAACCAAAATAGATAAAACCAAGAGAAAAGAAAATAGTGGTCTTGAAACACACATAACTTAGCAATAATTAAATCAAATGTAAAAAGTCTAAATACGGGAAGTAAAGGACACAGAGGGGCACAACACATTTAAACAAATGAAAAAGCACACATAGTCTATCTGTATTTCACTTCAAACAATAATAGATAAGTGGAAAGAAAAATAATAGAAAATGCATATTTGCAAATATTCATTTTTAAAAGCACAAGTAGTTATATTTACATCAAAGCACACTTCAAAACTAGAAAATTATCAGATACGCAAAGAAAAAGTCAATCCACAAAGAATACATTATAATGCTAAATGTGTATAAGCCAAACCAAAGAGCTGCAAAATATGTGAAGCAAAAATCAGTAAAAGAGAAATGTAAAAATGCATGTCTATGTTTGGTGATGCCAACTCTTATGGGTTTAGATATTAGATGTCCCCCCAAAGCTCATCCGTGAGATATGCAAAAAAAGTTTAGAGGTATAATCATTGTATTATGAGAGCCTTAACCTAATCAGAGCATTAGTCCCCTGAAAAAATATTAAGAGGATGGTGACTGCAGGCAGGTAGAGTGTGGCTGGAGTAGGTCATTGGGATTGTATCTTTGAGGCATATATTTTGTCCTGTTGAGCCTAGCTTAGTCTCCCTTGACTTCCTGATTGTGGGGTCCTGAGCTGCTTTCCTGATCTATAACCTTCCTCCATGATACTCTGCCTCACCTCTGGCACAGAGCAAATGAGTTGGCCCATCTATGGATTGAGATCTCTGAAACTGTAGATCCTCTAAAATTGTTTTTGTCAGTTCTTTTGGTCACATCAGTGAAAAGCCAAGTAAAACACCAACACACCTATCTCAACAATGGAAAAAGAATACACATATAATACTACTCAGCAAACTTCATCTTAATGATACAATGTATTAAGGGATCATAATGAGAAAAAAAAAGAAGTTAATAAGAGAAAAATATCAGGAAAGTCTCCAAAGAGTTGGAAATTAAACAGTATACTCCTAAATAATTCAAGCAATGCCTTAATCAAAATAAAAAATAAGTAGAAATGAAGAAAATGAAAATACAGTGTCTGAAAATTTGTCAAACACAGCTTACTCAGCAGGGCAGAGGGAAATTTATAACACTAAATGCTTACATAAGAAAAAATTGAAAAATTCAAGTCAACAATTTAACCTCTCAGTTCAAGAAACTAGAAAGCCAAGAGCCAAATAAACTCAAAGAGAAAAGGAAATGAATAATAAGGATAAGACCAGATATCAATTAAATTAAAAGAAAAACCAATAGGAAATAGTAAATAATACCAATAGTAAATTAAAGAAAAAGCTTTTTCTTTGATAAAACTGACCAATCTCTAGCAAGATGGACAAAAGAAAAAAGGAGAGGATCTATAAATCACAAAATTAGGAATAAAAGAGAGGATATCACTTCCAACACTGCGTATCAAACAGGTAATTAGAGAATGCAATGCACAAATTGCACACAAGAATTTGGCAACTTAAATGAAATAGACCAATTTCTGGAAAAAATTGCAACACTCCACCTACTATGAAATTAATGATTTGACTGTCCCTAAATCTATTAGGAAATTAAATTCAGAAATTAAATTAAAATTTAAAAAATTTAAGACTATGTAATATAATTGAGGAATTCTATCATATCTTTAAAGAAGAATTAATGTTAATTCTATGCAATTTTATGCAGAAAAATAGAAGATAAAGGAATATTTCCCTTTTTTAAAATAAAGTCTGTATTTCCCAGATAACAGAGAAAGATAAAACAATTTTAAAAAACAATAGTTATACCATCATTCTTCATAAGTTTAAATGCAAAATCTCAATAAAATATTAACAAATTGAATTAATCAATACATAACAAAATCAACAAGGCTTATACCAGTTGTAAAAGGCTGGCTCTACATATAAAAATTAATCAATTTATCCATGACATTAACAAGTGAAGGAGAAAAAATCACATAATCAAATCAATTCATTATGAGAAAGAAAATGACAAATTTTAACAGCCTCATACTAAAAAAAAATCTCATACAATAGGAACACAAACCATCATTCTAACTTTGTGAGGAAATTATTTTTTAATAACCCTACAGCTGGGCTGGAGTCATAGCTCAGTGGTAGAGCACTTGCCTGGCACATGTGTGGAACTGGGTTCGGTTCTCATCACCAATAGAAGTAAAATAAAGATATTGTGTCCATCTACAAATATATATATATATATATATATATTTAAAAACCTACAGCTAAGTTTATTCTGAATGGTGGAATAAAAATGCATTTCCCTGAGATCAAAAATGAGGCAAGGGTGTGTACTCTCACCAGTCTCATTCAGCATAGCACTGAAAGGTGTAGTCACTGCATAAGGCAGTAACAAAGAAGGAAAGGACTCAAACACTTTGAAGAATAAATAATGCCACCACTAGTTTTTTGAAGACATGAAAGTTTATATAGAAAAATTTAATTTAAATCAATGAAAAGTAAAACCTCCAAGAACTAAGTGCCATATTTGAAAATACTGTAGGATTTTAGATAAGTATGAATATCTATATACTAGCAATGCACACATGAGCCACGAAATTGAAAATGCAATGCCATTTGTAATTGCCAGTGTGAGTGAAATATGTGTAAGTTCAACAAGACATTAATGCATAGGACTTGTAGGATAAGAATTAAATTGATGAAATAATTTTTTAAAACATGTAAACATATAGTAAGACAAACTTTGTCCAAGTATTGAAAGATAAAAAATAATAAATATGTCACTCTCTTCAAATTGATATAAATATTTTACACAATTTCTATAAAATTTCCCACACAATATTTTTATAAATAAATACATTTTTCTAAAATCTATATAGACAGAAAAAGTAAAAATAACTGAAACTATTTTGAAAAATGAAAGAATATGTCTATCCTATTTCAAGACATTTACAATAACTTACACCATGTTGTGTATAAGTATAGTGATAGACAGGTAGATCAATGAAATATAAAATAGAAAAACCCAAAAAGAGAAATACACAAATATGCCCCACTGGTTTTGACTTAGGTGCAAAAGAAATTCAGTGGAGAAAGAATAGTTTTTTTCAACAACGGTGCCAGGGCCATGCATATGCACAGAGAAGAAAATGAACTTGAACCTACACCTCACACCTTGCCCCCAAATTGGATTGTGAACCTACGTATGAAACATAATTATAAAACTTATATAAAATGTATAGGAAATCTTCAAGATTTAGAGCTAGGTAAAGAACCCTTAGACTTCAAAACAAAAGGATAAAAGGATAAACAACAGCATAAAAAGATATGCTGAATTAGATTTCATCACTATTTAAAACTTTGCTTTGTGAAAAATCCTGTTAGGAGAGTGAAAAACTGAGCGACAGACTTGGAGAAAATATTTTCAAAACACATATTTGACAAAAAAAATAAAATGTCTTGACTATGTAGGTATCTTTCAAAACTCAGATCCTGGAGTTATAGCTCAGTGGTAGAACCATACTCAGGCCAAGCATGCTTGAGTACTTAATTTAACAGTAAAAGGACAAACAATCCAATCAGGAAAAAAAAAAAAATCCAAAAGATACAAGCAGACATTTCACTGAGAAAAATGTGCAGGAGGAAAACATGCACATTAAACTCAACTTCACGAGTCTTATGAAATACAAATTTAAATGATAAGATATCACTCCATACATATCAGAAAGGATAAAAAATGACCAAACCAAGTGCCAGGAATGATTCAAGGAAATAGGACCACTGATACATGGTGGGACTAGGAAAAGGTACCGCCACTTTTGAAATTGGTTTGAGCCTAACAATAGCACTCCAGATCACTTATCACAGAAATGTAAAAACAGGTTCACAAAATGTTCAGAGCTGTTGTATTTGTAATATCCAATGAACTGAAAATAACCTAGATATTCTTCAATAGGTGGACAGTTAAGCTGCAGTGCATTCATATCCATGGAATACTAACCAGTAGTTTTTTAAAAGAATGTACTATTGAGACACACAACAACTTATCCCCAAAGAATTATTTGAATGGGGGGAAAATAAGTCAATCCCTAAAGATTATATAATGTATGTATCTTATTCAACTTTTTTGCTTCTGTGACCAAAATATATAACAAAAACCATTTTTGAGAAGGAAAAGTTTATTGGCCGCTCACAATTTCAGAAGTATCAAGTCCATAGATGGCTAACTCCATCTGAACCGTTGGTGAGGTAGAATATCATGGCGGAAGGGTGTAGAAGAAAGCAGTTCAGAATATAACAATCAGGAAGCAAAAAGAGTCTTCTTGCTTGACAGGGACAAAACAGGGGTCAAGAATAAGAGGTGGGTGGACTTTATAGTACAGGAACAAATACATGCTATAAAAAGTCATTATGGGGGATTCTTATAAATTATAAAACTATGTATCTTCCTTATTCTATGTGCATGTCCCTATTCTCATTGTAATCTTGTACTGCAAATTTGCATTAGGGGAAGGAGGATAAAATATACATGGGATTTGTCTGCATTATTTCTTACAACCGCATGGGAATCTATAGTTATCTTAAAACATAAAGTTTATTTAAAAAAAAAAAACTCTTTCACGAAGAATACATGCTAAATGTAAAAAGATAAATGTGAATATACCATGTTTTAGACAGAAAAATGTGAAGCACCACACATTTTTATATCTAGAAGTACCTTATTAGTATTCCTGAATTGCTCTGTGTTGAACATATGCTAGAATAACCTTGGTTCTGAGCAGCTGGCTGCTCTTTAAACTTCATTTGCTCCTCACTCAGAATTGGATGATGACCAAAAGGAGGGCTACACCGTGGGAGAGCAAAATAAGTAGAGCTGGCAACCCAGAGCCCCAGGAGGATACGGCTCCAGGCTACTTTATCCCAGCGGCACACCTGGCTCATGTCTGAAGTGGTCACTGTGGAGCACTTTCATTAGGATTTCTCTTGGGTCACACACTTTAGTTTGATGGAGCCATGAAAAGTAGGTGTCCCTTAGTCCTTATCCTGGGAATGAACAATAACAAAGGTTGGACCCTTCTTTGAACATAAATTTCAATATGGCGCAAAGCCTCCTGCTTCCTCTGTGGCTTTGAGCTATGATTTCAGCAAGAGTAGCTTGTGGAGGATGTAGTAACTCAGGCTCCAACAGATGCGATTGTTACAGAGCTTTGTCCTCCCTCCCCTGCCACATGCCCTTGGGTAAGTCACGAAGCCACTCTGTTTTCTTGTTTATAATTTGAGAAAATGGCCAGCTGTGCTTCCTAGGAATATTTCTTACCCTGCAAATGTGCACAAATCTGTTAGAAGTGAAAGAAATGTTTTCAGATGCCCATAGAAGTTAATTTCTTTCCAAATTCAAGTGGCATTGACTTTCACTGACGTCTTGTAGTATATCTATACTTTATATTTCTTTTCTTGCAGTATTGTAAGGTTGGATTCATATTTGATCATAAAATATTTTTTATCAAAAATATTGATAGAGAAGATCAACTTCTAGACCGACAGCACTAGGAGCTCCACTAAACTTGCTCCCCAGTGAAAATATAGTAGTCCCCTTACCTGGATTTCTGCATCCCACATCTTCCATTACTATGGTCAATTGTACTCCTAAAATACTGAATGGAAAATTCCATGGATAAACAATTCATAAGTTTTAAATTGTGCACCATTCTGAATAGTATGATGAAATATTTTGCCATCCTGGTTGAGTCATTAATCATCCCTTTATCCAGCACAACTACATTATATAGTCATTTAGTACCCATCTCAGTTATAAGATTGACTGTTGTGATTTCCCTTTCTGTTCAAGTAGAGCTTATTTTACTTAAAGTGATAATAATTCTTCATTTTACTAGTCATTATTGTTAATCGAATACTCTGTCTTATTTACAAATTAAACTTACATGTGTTTATCTAATTAAACTTGAGTGTATATGTATGGGGGAAAATGTCCTATATAGGGTTCAGTATTATCTGTAGTTTCAGGCATTCACTGGGTCTTGGGATATATCCTTCACAGTAAGGGGTATCAAAAATAGTGAAAAATATCTTTAAACCAACTTTTTTTTTTTTTTGCAAAGGGGGGATACCAGGGATTGAACTCAAGGGCACTTGACCACTGAGCCACATCCCTAGTCCTATTTTGTATTTTATTTAGAGACAGGGTCTCACTGAGTTGCTTAGCACCTCACTTATGCTGAGGCTGGCCTTGAACTCATGATCCTTCTTCCTCAGCCTTCCGAGCCATTGGGATAGAACTACTGTCAATGCCTCTGGAATTATCCTAAAGGAAAAGATCAAATGAAAGAGAGAGAGAGAGAGAGAGAGAGAGAGAGAGAGAGAGAGATAAATGGGAGGGAGAGACCTATTTAAGTCAGTCTATAAAAGTTAAGTGAGAAACAGAAGTTTATGGCATTTAAACAAGATTGCTCTCTCCCTCCACCTTCCAGCTCAACAAGACAGAAATTCCACATCAGACTGCTACCACCGAGAACACAAAGCTCCATCTCCTACCAGGTTCCAAATGGAAGACAGTCTCCCATGTAAGGGCAGCTCCTTGGCATGTCATCCTGCTTCTAGTTGACTGATGTTGAGTCCAAATCCCAGGTGAGTACACTGTGTTCTTTTCTTCTATCCACTTCCTATTCAGGTAACAAAGGATGTATGCTTAATGGGACAGACTAAGGTTACTAGCTGGTCTTACTGAGTCCATGTCAGAAAAGGTAAACTGAGAGGACCTCAGGCTTCTGCCATACCCTGCAACTGAGGTCTCCCTTCCCATCATGTATGTGTGTGAAAGGGAAGTTGAGAAGAAGAGTTTCATTGTCCCCATTTCCAGGTACAGAGCTCTGACTCTAATATTTGCCTCTAGGTAGAAACAGTCCACGAAACAGAGAACTCTAATCTCTTTCTGAAGGAATTAACTTCATTTGCAGCAGAACATGGAGAGGGTCAAGACCTAGGATGCTCACAAGGACAGTGAAATTTATAGTCTAAGACAACTGAGAGATTTGTGGATTTAATGAAGTTGGGGTATAGCATACAGTTAGTTTTCAAGAGAGAAATCCAGAAATGAGAAAACCTGGGGAATCCTCCTGGCATCAGGAGAAGAATCAAATACTGACCTTAGAACTTATTTCTTTGGAGAAAACACAATTTGAGTAAATTAAAAGGTAGATCAGTTAATTCACCAGTGAATTATTGACAACAACAGAGCAATCAGTCAGAAATTAGTAAGATTTAACAGCTGAACATGAAGAGGGAAAGAGAGAAGGAGAATTTTATCAGTTGTACTCTAAACCTGAGGTGCCTATGAATAGCCCCAAGGTTGTGATTCCCTGAAGATCATATCAGTGTGTTAGGACTGTGTGTGTAGGAGACGGGTCAAGAGACTTCACTAAAATAGTCTAGCCAAGTAAACAAGCAAATAATAAGTATCTCCAGGGGGGACGTTAAAACCTGAGCTTCCATAATATATTGTTTTTAATGCCTAGTTTCTAACAATGAGAACAACAACCAAAAAACAAATGAACCATGCAAAGAAATAGGAAAGTTCAACTTATGTTCTGGGAAAAAAAAATTAACTACTTATCAGAGTGACCAAGAGTAGGATTAAATACAAAAAATCTCCAAATATCCATTACAAATATGTACACAGACTAAAGAAAAAACTGATTAAGAAAATAAAGAAGGCTTGATGACAATGTCTCATAAAACATAGAATATCAATAAAGGTAAAGAAAATATAATGAACAAAATAAAAATCAAGAAACCAAAAAGTACAATAAATGAACTTAAAAAGTTGCTAAAGGTACTTGATTTATACTAGCAAAATGAATCATTAGTGAGTTTGAATATTACAGAGGTTTTGAATATTACAAACAAAAGTTTTGAATATTACAAACAAAAAAGGAAATGAATAATGAACAGAGAAAGACTCAAAGAAATCTGGGAAATTATAAGGAGTACCAACCTACACAAACTTGGATTACCAGAAATAGCAGATGTAGAAGTAAACAGAAAAGATATCTATTAAAAGAAAAATAAGAGCTGAAACCTTCTCAAATTTACTTTTAAACAATAACTTACATAGTAAGGAAGCTCAACAAACTCTTAAGTAGGTTAAATGCAGATATATACATATTGACAGATATTTTACAATTCTGAAAGCCAAAGGCGAGGAGAGAATTTGAAAGCCACAGGAGAAAAGTGACCCGTCACATTCTCATTAGATTAATAGCTGACTTATCAGCAGAAACAACTGATGCTAAAGGACAGAGGAATCACGTGTTCTAAATGCTCAAATTAAAAAAGGACAATCAAGAATCCAGCTGGGCATGAGATGCACACCTGTAATCCCACAGACACAAGAGGCTGAGGCAGGAGGATCATGAGTTCAAAACAGCCTCAGCAACTTAGCTAGGTGCTAAGCAACTGAGCAAGACCCTGTCTCTAAAAGAAAAAAAAAAAAAAGGACCAGGGATGTGGCTCAGTAGTTAAGTGCCCCTGAATTCCCAGTACAGAAAATAAAAAGAAAAAAATTTTTAACGTCTATACAGCAAAATTATTCTTTGAAAATTAAGATAAAATACTTTTCCAGATCAATAAAAATATAAAGAATATGGTACCACTAAAAAATTAAAACTAGGGATCAAATGTAGTGGGCTAGCAGGAGGCTGACTGCTGTGTCACTCTGTGACCTGGGATTCAAGTAGTGGAAGTACTGTTTCTCTGCGAGCTATTAGAGGGCCCCCAACAGCTGCTCCCACACAGGAATCCCAGGCACCATGTTCACACAGGACTCCTGGCCACTTGCCCACACAGGACCTCCATCTACCATGCCCGAGCAGGACCTCCAGCATCAGCACCCATACAAGACCCCTGGCCACCCTCCTGTATAGGAATCCCTGCTGCCACCCATGTGCAGGACCTCCGGTCACCACTCCCATGTGGACCCCCATCTACCAACATGGGGATCTCCCAGTCACTTCCATCTTGGGACACTGCAACCACTGCCATAGTCCCCTACACACAATACTCTGCAACTGGGGACACCACACAGGGTCTGGAGACAGCCACCAGACACAACACTGCACGTCAGAGAGCTGTATCTCACCACCAGACACACCATCTCTGAAAGCAGCTGTTTCCATCTTGGGACATATTTGTCGCCATCTTTAGTTGGGCAACTCTGAGTGTGGGACACTGGCTGGGGCCCAGAAGCAATATCAAGGTACCTATAGTCCCCAGATCCTCCCTCTCTCCTAGAGCCACTAACCTGGCACACAGGGCTTCTATGCAGAAGGTCTGGTCCATAATTCGCAAAACCCGGTCCTGAATTGCCCAATACAAAACAGCTCTCTGCCATGGATGCATGGTCCCCCGTGCACAGCCCACAAGACTTCCTGAGATAGAGATTCCTGATTGGGAAGTAGAAAGGTAGAGGGTGAGTGAAATGCAGTTTAGAGATTAAATGAATGAGCAAGAATTGTGAGGTCTATGTAAAGAAATAGTAATACAGAAAGGGAGACAGAGAGACAAGGTGCAGAGGCAGGAAAGGTGAAAAGATACAGAACTCCAAAAAAACAACCCTTGTATCTTCCTTCAAACCAAAAGGCCATGTTTATTTATAACAATAGTTTACATTAGGTTATCAGTACCATAACCACATTGTTGTTTAGAGTATCAGTAAAGTTGCTTATTCTGCAGTTACATTTCATCGTTACAATATGCAATGTTAGGACATTTTTGCTGTTCTTAAGAAAGTGCATTGTCTGAAGTTACTGTTAAGCTGGCAGATCCAGGAGCACCTGAGCTTGGTGAAACATTGTAGTTATCAAGCAAGCAAGTTCCTTTATTCCCAGGAGTTATGTGCCTACGATTAAGGTCAAAGCTGATAAGACTCTAGCATGGAGGGCATTACCATAGTTTCATCCTATGCTTCTCCACAAAAACTTTCCAAGGCATCAAGCATGCTACAGCCATGAACTCATAAGGGACCTGAATCCCAAACACAGAACTCCTACAGGTCTACAGGCAATATAAGGAGATAAGACCAGGCACCCTCATTGCACAAGCAGTTCCCAAAGGAGATCCTTGGGGTGCAGTCTCCCATCAACAAGCAAGTGCTATACCTCACCTCCCAGGATCTCTACCACCAAGACCAGCCCTCCCACCCTAATAACCTTCACCATCCTGAGGGTGGAGATACCAGCAAACAACAGACAAACCCACTTGTTGGATGAGAAGGGAAGCAGGAAAGATACTGAACTCCAACAAAAACAATTCCTGTATCTTCCTTTGAGATTTTTTTCTTCCTTTTTTCTTTTCCTTTTCTCTCTCTCTCTTCTACTGCCCACACATCCCCAACATCTGTAAAACCAAGTATTTTTCTTGAATTAGGGTAATGAGGACTGGGGTGTCTGAATAGTATATTATAATTTTGTTGTATATTCTTTCATCTCCTATTTTTACATTTTTTAATTTTTCTTAATATTTATGTTTCTTTATTTTATGTGCTTTCTCTATTGTCTTCCCACTTACTTGTCTACCCCAAATCACTTTCTCTCCTTTCTCCTGCTACTAGCCAACTTCTTTAGATTCTTTTTTCACACTTCCTAAGATCTAATAACTCTATAGCCTCACCTCCTACCTCCTTAACATCCCATCCTACACCTCACCCCGGGTTCTCTCTTTGTCCACCATCAGAAACTATAGATCCTTTTGAAAATCTACCATGAATGTTGTAGGTAATAATTGAGCTCACCATTTCTGTATGTTGTGTCAAAACCATAAATGACTTAATAGCAGCTATTTCATTTAAGGCTATCTATTGTTTGTACTGGGATCTATTAATACTGTCCTCCCCCTTAAAGGAGAGGTGTTGAAACCCTGCAGGGACACTATAAGCCTTTAGGTAAATACTGTAACTCTTGGATCCACAGGTTTAGAAGGAGAGACACATGAACAACATGAAAAAACTAGGGAAGAAAGTGCCCCATACAAACCAAGATATTACATTATTAGAATCCATAGCCAGCACAACAGAGGAAATGACGGAAAATGAGTTAAGGATTTACATAATTAAAATGTTCTATGAATTAAAGTATGGTATAAGAGAGCAAATACAAGCAGCAAAAAGATCATTTCGATAAAGAGCTATATAAAAAATACAGGAAGCAAAAGATTAATTCAATAAGAAGATAAATATTCTGAAAAAATACCAAACAGAAATCCTTGAAATGGAAGAAACAATAAACCAAAATAAAAACTCAACAGAAAGCACCAGCACCAGATTAGATCACTTGGAAGACAGAACCTCAGACAATGAAGACAAAATATATAATCTTGAAAATAAAGTTGACCACACAGTTAAAATGGTAAGAAACCATGAGCAGAAAAATCAAGAGTTATAGGATAACATAAAAAGGCCAAATTTAAGAACTATTGGGATAGAGGAAGGCATCGAGTTATAAACCAAATGAATGAACAAGCTCTTCAGTGAAATAATATCAGAAAATTTTCAAACATAAATAATGAATGGGAAAATCAAATACAAGAGGCTTACAGGACACCAAATGTACAAAATTACAACAGATCTACACCAAGGCACATTTTAATGAAAATGCCTAGCATACAGAATAAGGAGAGAATTTTAAAAGCAATGAGAGAAAGGAATCAGATTACATATAAGGGGAATCCCATAAGGATGTCTGCAGGTTTTTCAACCCAGACCTTGAAAACTAGAAGATCCTGGAACAACATATACCAAGAACTGAAAGAAAATGGATGCCATACAAGAATCTTATATCCAGCAAAATTTAAGCTTTAGATTTGATGAGGAAATAAAAACCTTCCATGATAAAAAAAAAAAGAATTTACAACTAGAAAGCCTGAACTAAAGAATATCCTCGGCAAAATATTCCATGAGAAGTAAATGAAAAACAATAATAAAAATCAGCAAAGGGAGGTATTACCCTAAAGGAAAACCCAATCAAAGGAAAAATCAAGTCAGATTAAACATCAAAAATAAACAAAAATGACCAGGAACACAAATTATGTCTCAATAATAACCTAGAATGTTAATGGCCTAAACTCACTAATCAAAAGACATAGACTGGCAGTTTGGATTTTTTTTAAAAAAGACCCAACAATATGCTGCCTTCAAGAGACTCATCTCATAAGAAAAGACATCCACAGACTGAAGATGAAACCTTGGGAATAAACATACCACTCACATGGACAATGCAAACAAGCAAGAATTTCTATCCTTATATCAAATAAAGTAGATTTCAAGCCAAAGCTAATCAAAAGGGATAAAAAAGGATATTTCATACTGCTTACAGGAACTATGCATTAATAAGACATAACAATTATTAATACATATGCCCCAAACAATGGAGCATCTATATTCACCAAACAAACTCTTGTCAAGTCCAAGAGTCAAATAGACCACAACACAATAATTCTGAGTGACTTTAATACCCTTCTCTCAGAACTTAACAGTTCTTCCAAACAAAAGCTAAACAAAGAAATTATAGAACTCAATAATACAATTAATAAATTAGACTTAAGAGACATGTATAGAATATTCTATCCATCAATGAGTGAATACACTTTCTTCTCAGCAGCACATGGATCCTTCACTAAAATAGACCATATATTATGCCACAAAGCAACTCTTAGCAAATACAAACAAGTAAAGATACTACCCTGCATTCTATCAGATCATAATGGAATGAAATTAGAAATCAATGATAAAATAAAATATAGAAGTTACACCTACATCTGGAGCCTAAATAATATGCTATTGAATGAACAATGGGTTGCAGAAGACATGAAAGAAGAGATTCTTAGAGGTAAATGAAAACATAGATATAACATGTCAAAGTCTCTGTGACACTATGAAGGCAAGTTCATTGCATGGAGTTCATTCCTTAAAAGAAGAAAAAGTCAATAAATATCTGACCTAACATTACATCTCAAAGCCCTAGAAAAAGAACAAATTAACACCAAAAGCAGTAGAAAACAGGAAATAACTAAAATTTTAGAGATGAAATTGAAACAAAAGAAACAATTGAAAAAATTGACTAAACAAAAAACTAGTTCTTTGAAAAAAATAAAATAAAATTGACAAATCCTGAGCCATGCTAACAAAGAGAAGGAGAGAGAAAACTCAAATTACTAACATCTGTGATGAAAAAGAAATATCATGATGGACTCTACAGAAATACAGAAGATAAATAGAAGTTATTTTGAAAACTAGTACTCCAATAAAATAGAGAATATCAAAGGCATTGACAAATTTCTAGAGTCATATGGTTTGCCCGAACTGAATCAGGATGATATACACAAGTTAAACAGATCAATTTCAAGCAATGAAAAGGAAGATGACATCAGAAGTCTACCAACTAAAGAAAGTCCAGGACCAGATGTATGCACAGCTGAGTTCTACAAGACCTTGAATGAAGACTGAATACTAATACTCTTCAAATTATTTCATGAACTAAAAAAAGAAGGAACACTTCCAAACTCATTCTATGAAACCAATATCACCCTGATTCCAAAACCAGACAAAGATACATCAAAGAATGAAAATGTCAGACCAATATCTCTAATGAACATAGATGCAAAAATTTTTGATAAAATTCTGTCAAGTCAAATACAAAGACATATCAAAAAGTAGTGCACCATGATCAAGTGGGGTTCATTCCAGGGATGCACGTTTGGTTCAACATACAGAGATCAATAAATGTAATTCATCACATCAATAGACTTAAAGATAATAATCATAGGATCACCTCAATAGATGCAGAAAAAGCATTTGACAAAATACAGCACCCCTTCATGTTTAAAACACTAGAAAAACTAGGGATAAAAGGAACATATCTCAACACTGTAAAATCTGTCTATGCTAAGCCCCAGGCCAATATTATTTTAAATTGAAAAAAATTGAAAACATTCCTTCTAAAAACTGGAAAAAGACAGGGATGCCCTCTTTCACCACTTCTATTGAGCAAAATTCTTAAAACTCTAGCCAGGGCAATTAGACAGATGAAAAAAATTAAAGGGATATGAACAGGAAAATAATTAAAATTATCACTATTTGCTGACAACATGATTCTATACCTAGAGAATCCAAAAAATTTCACCAAAAATCTTCTAGAACTAATAAATGAATACAGCAAAGTAGTAGGGTATAAAATCAACACCCATAAATCAAAGGCATTTCTGTATATCAATGACAAATTCTCTGAAAGAGAAACTAGAAAAACTACTCCATTTTCAATAGCCTCAAAATAAATAATGTACTTGGGAATCAACTTAATGAAAGAGGTGAAAGAACTCTATAATAAAAATTACAGAATGCTAAAGAAATAAATTAAAGAAGACCTTAGAAGATGGAAAGGTCTTAGATAGGCAGAATTAATATTGTCAAAATGACCATACTACCAAAAGCACTATACAGAATTAATGCAATTCCAATCAAAATCCCAATGACATTCCTCATAGAAATAGAAAAAAGCAACCATGAAATTCATCTGGAAAAATAAGAGACCCAGAATAGCCAAAGTAATCCTTGGCAAGAAGAGTGAAACAGGTGGTATCACTATATCAAACCTTAAACTATACTATAGAGCAATATTAACAAAAACTGCATGCTGTTGACACCAAAATAGAATCATAAACTAATGGTAAAAAATAGAGAACACAGTTATCTCATACTAGACAAAGGTGCCAAAAATATATTGGAGAAAATATATTTCAACAAATGGAGCTGGGAGATCTGGAAATCCATATGCAAAAAAAAAAAAAAAGTGTAATTAAGCCCCTATCTGATACCACGCACAAAATCCAACTCAAAGTGGATCAAGGAGCCAGGAATTAGAGCAAAGATGCTGTGTCTAATAGAAGAAAAACTAGGCCCAAATCTTCATCATGTCAGATTAGGCCCTGACTTCCTTAATAAGATACCTATAGCTCAAGAAATAAAATCAAGAATCAATACAAGGGATGGATTCAAACTGAAAAGCTTTTTCTCAGAAAAAGAAACAATCAGTGAGGTGAAGAGAGAGCCTACATCTTAGGAGCAAATTTTTACCACACGCACATCAGATAGAGCACTAATCTCTAGAATATACAAAGAACTCAAAAAACGTAACCCCTAAAAAATCAAATAACCCAATCACAAAAAGGGCCAAGGAACTGAACAGACACTACTTAGAAGATGGTATATAATCAATCAACAAATATATGAAAAAATGTGCATCATCTCTAGCAATTAGAGAAATGCAAATCAAAACTACTCTAAGATATCATATCACTCCAGTCATAGTGGCAGCTATAATGCATACAAGCAACAATAAATGTTGGTGAGGATGTGAGGAAAAAGGCACACTTAATCATTGCTGGTGGAACTGCAAATTGGTGCAGCCAATATGGAAAGCAGTATGGAGATTCCTTGGAAAGCTGGGAATGGAACCACCATTTGACCCAGCTATGCCACTCCTTGGTCTATACCCAAAGGAAAAACATACTATAGGGACACAGCCACACCAATGTTTATAGCAGCACAATTTACAATAGCCAAACTGTGGAGCCAACCTAAATGCCCTTCAGTAGATGAATGGATAAAGAAACAGTGATATATATACACAATAGAATATTACTCAGCCTTAAAAGATAATAAACTAATGGCATTTGCAGGAAAATGGATGGAGTTAGAGAATATTATGCTAAGTAAGCAATCCCCAAAAACCAAAGGGCGAATATTTTCTCTGATATGTGGATGCTGATCCATAATGGTGATGGGGGAGGCGGGGTGGAGCATGGGAGGAATGGAGGAACTTTAGGTAGGGCAAAATGGAGGGGGCATAGGGGTAAGAATGATGGTGGAATGAGATGGACATCGTCATTCTAAGTGCATGTATGAAGACACAGTGGAGTGACTCTCCTTTGTGTACAACCAGAGACGTGAAAAATTGTGCTTTATACATGTACTATGAATTGAAATGCCTTCTGCTGTCATGTATAACAAATTAGAGTAAATAAATAAAAAAGAATATGGCAGCAGCAAACTCATCTTGCAAAAATAATTTTTAAAAAACACAGAGACAAAAAGAAAATGAACCCGGGCAGCCATTGAAATCCATAAGAAAGAACACAGAATATAAAGGAATGTAATTATGTAATTATTTTAAAAGCACATATTCATGTATTTTCTCCCTTAAAAGACTTAAAAAGCAATTATACAAAATAATATGTATAGAACGCACCGTTGGGCCTCTGCTATGTAGAAATGTGAATGTAATTTAGGTGTTCCATATTTGCCAGTAATAGCACAAAGGGGTTCAGACCAAGCGAGGCTCTGTTAGATAAGGCAATCACTGCAGATGGTAAATTAATAATTATAGCAATGTATAGCTCAGCTCATAACATTAAGGGATATAATTATGTAACAATTATATCATTGAGAAAGTAAAGAATAGAGAGCTGTGTAGTGGTGCTCTGATCCACAAGCTGTGTCCTTCTAAGATTCACGTTTAAATTTAATCGTCACTGTGGTGCTGGGCCTTCTGGTAAGTAAGTCATGAGGACTCTGCCTTGTGGTAGAGATTAAATGTTTTTATAAAAGAGGCTTCAGAGCACTGCCTGGCTGGCCACCTGTCTCCCTCTGACACATGAGAACAGAGTTCTGCTTCCGTTTCTGTGTTGTATGGACATCCCATCAGGCAACAAATCTGCTGGTGCCTGATCTTGGCCTTCTCCACCTACAGGGAATAAATTTCTGTTATTTGTAAATTACCCGGTCTAAGGTATTTTGTTATAGCAGCAAAAAAAGACTAAGACAAGGGGTAGTGTTGCTAAATGTCACTGGAATGTAACTTGTATACATCTACAGATGAATCTAATAAGTTTAGATGTGTATGGTGAGAGTAATCAACTAGAAAATAACTTTCAAAATATACCAAAAAATCATTAAAGAAATTTAAATGCTGCATTAGAAAATGTCACTTAATGAAATTCAGAGAAACAAAACAGGCACTGATGAAGAAAAAAAATACAATGATAGGTATAAATCTAGTTTTACAATATTACCATTCAATGTGCATGTATTAAACAATCTAATGCTTTATATCCAAAAATACATTAAAATTAAAAAGGATGAACAAAGTTAAACATCAGCTTAAAGGGCTATGAAATAACTATGTCATTATCAGAGAACAAGGATTTCAAAATTGGAAAACTGGATATCCACAAATAAAAAACAATGAAGTTGAAGCTCCTACCTCACATGCTATGCAAAAAATTACCTAAAATGGATCAAAGGCATGAATGTAAAAAGAAAAATGTTAAAACTCAGGATCTCTGGGAGGAAATAGAAGGGCAAACCTTTATGATGTTGGATTTAGGATTTGGCAAAAAGATTCTTGAATATGTCATGATATAAGCATAGGTATCAAAAGGAAAAATAGGTAAATTGAATTTCTCAAAACTCTTTAATACTTTAAAACTCAACACTCTTTAATAGCAAAAGACACCATCAAGAATGTGAAACTATAACCTGCATAATGGGAGAACGGATTTACATGTACTTATTTTTAAAGCTAAAATTGCATTTAAAAGCCTATTGGGAAAAAGGAAGCCCAAGATCTCAATAGATAATTCTCCAAGGAAAAAAAATACCAATGGCCAATCAATACATGAAAAAAATTCTCAACATCACTAGGTATCAAAGAAATGCACATCAAAACCACAATAAGATACAATTTCACACCCACTATGATGGCTAAAATCAGAAACTTAAAAAATAACAGTCATTATCAAGAATTTGGAAAAGTTGGAACCCTCATATACTGGTGAGAATAGAAAATGGTGCAGTTGCTTTGAAAAACAATCTAACAATTCCTCAAAAGATTAAATTTAGAATAAGCATGTAATATAGCAATTCCACTCCTAGACATGTTCTGGAGCAGAAAGGCAACATAGTTTCACGCAAAAACTTTGACACAAATTTTTATAGCCAAAAGGTAAAAACAACTCAAATGTCCACAAACAGTTAAACAGAATATCATATAGCCATATATTGGAATATTATGTGGTCATGAAAATAAATGAAATACTGATACATGCTATAACATAGATGAACTCTGAAAACATTATTCTAAGTGAAAGAAGCCAGTCACAAAATACCATGTATGTCATAATTTATTCCATAGAAGTCCATAAAACTGATAGAGATAAAAAATAGATTAATGGTTACTTAGGGACGAGCAATGGGGAAGTGATATCTAAAAAAGATGGCATTTCTGGTTTGCATTTATTAGCAATTTTACTTTATTTCTTTCTTTTTTTTACATTCTTTTTTTTATTGGTTGTTCAAAACATTACAAAGCTCTTGACATATCATACTTCATACATAGGCTTCAAGTGAGTTATGAACTCCCATTTTTACCCCAAACACAGATTGCAGAATCACATCAGTTACACATCCACATTTTTGCATAATGCCATACTAGTAACTGTTGTATTCTGCTACCTTTCCTATCCTCTACTCTCCCCCCTCCCCTCCCCTCCCATCTTCTCTCTCTACCCCATCTGCTGTAATTCATTTCTCTCCTTGTTTATTTTCCCATTCCCCTCACAACCTCTTATATGTGGTTTTGTATAACAATGAGGGTCTCCCTCCATTTCCATGCAATTCCCCTTTTTTCTCCCTTTCCCTCCCCCTTCATGTCTCTGTTTAATGTTAATCTTTTCTTCGTGCTCTTCCCCCCTGCTCTATTCTTAGTTGCTCTCATTATATCAAAGAAGACATTCGGTATTTGTTTTTTAGGGATTGGCTAGCTTCACTAAGCATAATCTGCTCTAGTGCCATCCATTTCCCTGCGAATTCCATGATTTTGTCATTTTTTAGTGCTGCATAATACTCCATGGTGTATAGATGCCACATTTTTAATCCATTCATCCATTGAAGGGCATCTGGGCAGAACCAACATCATCAAAATGGCAATATTACCAAAAGTTCTCTATAGGTTTAATGCAATGCCAATCAAAATCCCAATGGCATTTCTTGTAGAAATAGATAAAGCAATCATGAAATTCATATGGAAAAATAAAAGACCCAGAATAGCAAAAGCAATACTAAGCAGGAAGTGTGAATCTGGCGGTATAGCGATACCAGATTTCAAACTATATTACAGAGCAATAGTAACAAAAACAGCATGGTACTGGTACCAAAACAGGCGGGTGGACCAATGGTACAGAATAGAGGACACAGAGACTAATCCACAAAGTTACAACTATCTTATATTTGATAAAGGGGCTAAAAGCATGCAATGGAGGAAGGATAGCATCTTCAACAAATGGTGTTGGGAAAACTGGAAATCCATATGCAACAAAATGAAACTAAATCCTCTCCTCTCACCATGCACAAAAGTTAACTCAAAATGGATCAAGGAGCTAGATATCAAATCAGAAACTCTGCGTCTGATAGAAGAAAAAATTGGCTCCGATCTACATATTGTAGGGTCGGGCTCCAAATTCCTCAATAGGACACCCATGGCACAAGAGTTAACATCTAGAATCAACAAATGGGACTTACTTAAACTAAAAAGTTTTTTCACAGCAAGAGAAACAATAAGAGAGGTAAATAGGGAGCCTACATCATGGGAACAAATTTTTACTCCTCACACTTCAGATAGAGCCCTAATATCCAGAGTATACAAAGAACTCAAAAAATTAGACAATAACAAATAACCCAATCAACAAATGGGCCAAGGACCTGAACAGACACTTCTCAGAGGAGGATATACAATCAATCAACAAGTACATGAAAAAATGCTCACCATCTCTAGCAGTCAGAGAAATGCAAATCAAAACCACCCTAGGATACCATCTCACTCCAGTAAGATTGGCAGCCATTATGAAGTCAAACAACAACAAGTGCTGGCGAGGATGTGGGGAAAAGGGTACTTTATTTCTTTCTTAAAATTTATTTTACTAGTACATAAAAATATTAAAATTGTATATACTAAAGGCGTGTCATGTGATATTCTTAAAATTGCCCATAGTGATGGTTGTATATGTCTGTGAATATACTAAAAACCCTTGAACTGTGTACTTTAAATGAATGAATTATATGGTATGTGGAGTATATATCAATAAACTGTTTTCTAAAAATCGTGATGGTGGAGGTTATCTGTATAAACATAAGGAAAGTCCATTCTATGGTAAGACTCATTGTTTGTTTGGTAATTTCAGGAGTATGCTTTCTGGGTGTCCCATTTCCTGGACTTTGACAGGCACACACCCCCTTTAGCCATCTGCCCTGTCCCTTTCCTCTGCCTGGAACACGTGGTCAGATGTCCACCTTCATGGTCTTCTCAGCTCCCTCAAGACAGAGCAAGTGTCAAAAATTACCTCATCATTCATTTTTGAAATTGCAATCCCTCTGTTTAATGGTATTAATCCCCTGATTTAGCAATGTTTTTCATTTACCATAGCTTATCTTTTTCTTTTTTCTTCTTTCCTGGTACCACAGATTGAACCCAGGGATGCTTTACCACTGAGCCACATCCCCAACCCTTTTTTATATTTTATTTAGAGGCAGAGTCTCACTGAATTGCTTAGGCCTTCACCAAATTGCAGGAGCTGGTTTTGAACTTACAATCCTCCTGCCTCAGCCTCCCTAGCCTCTGGGATTTATAGGCGTGTGCCACAGTTTACCATTCTTTAAGTCTATTATGAGACTTACTCTTTCATTGAGGCCTTGCTTACTATAGCTCAGTTTGCAAGAATATAAATTATAAGAGGACACAAATCTTCATTTTGTTCACTAAAAGAGTGCCTTATACAAATAGGAGATGAATAAATACCTAATTTTATTTTTTACTGTAATAGGCCCTGATATGCAATATTTGATTTTCGTATGTATTTCTCCTTTTTAATGTGAAAAGGGGGTGATTAATTTCTATTATAGTATTCCAGATATTTCAGAATAATATCTAGTCAATTGGATCAGGACAGTCAGCTATCTATTCACAACAGCTTTCTCAAATCCCACTTATTCTTATGTGTTGGGCACTATGGAAACCCTAGTGAATGAATATTGATCCAGAAAATTTTGTTTTATATCTGAATGTGCATTTAATTCATCTAACGTAATTAAGTGATATTTAGATGTTTCATACTTTGTGTCAGTAACATTGTTATTATGTATGGAATTGTGGGTCAGGGCTGAAAAGAGTACATGTAAATAGAGCTACTTAGAGGGTAAGTCTTACAAAGTGATTATTATGGAAGATGTGCTATTTTCCCCAAGTTTAATATCTAAAGTCAGCAATCCAGAAAGTCAAATTAGAATCATGGAAATTATTATCATCTTTATTAATACTATTTAACTGCTTGTGTCGCGTGGTTGGACTCCTCTTATCACAAGTCAAAACTTTTTAAATGTATTTAGGAGAGAAAGCCTATCAAGTTGCGGCCAATATTACCTATAAGAGCTGCAAGTCCAGGCTAGGTCACATTTTTATATAAATATGTTTCCATCACAGCTGGGTCTCGGCGTCTGCAGGTTCCACATTGAGTCTATCAAAATCAAATGTTCAGTAATAAAAGTATCTGTACTGAACACGCTTTTTTTGTAGCCATTATTCTCTAGATAATGTAGCATAGCAACTCATGGAATTTACATTGTGTTAAATATTAGAAGTAATATAGAGGTTATTTAAACTATGTGGGAGGATCACTGCAGTAGGGAGGTAGCTCAGTGTCAAGTGCTTGCCTATCGTATGTGAGACTCTGAGTTCAATTTCCAACACTACTAAAAATAAATTTTTTAAAAAGAACTATGCACAGTGATTGTATGCACATACCCATCTTCTAATAAAGGGACTTTAACATCCACAGATTTAAGTATTTTCTAGGGATAATGGAGCCAAACTCCCAAGGATACCAAGGTACAACTGTGTTTTCAAAATGGAAAGCAGTTTGGACAAACTCTTTAAACAGACCTAATTGATGAGGAAATATTTTAAAATCTGTGTAAAAAGTCATCTAAAATAAGTCATGTAAATTGCTTTAGTTAGAGGCCCATACATCTTCATGAGCATCCACCCTGGGAACTAAGGAAATCAGTATCTCCTTGTCAGTTAAATAATAGCTATCATTTTGTATAGTACATTAAAGTCTGGAAAGTACTCTCATCTAATTACATTACTTCATGCTTCCCTTATTTCTGCTAGGTGATAAGAACACATTTTAACTTTTGAGTAAAGAGAGCTCAAGAAGTTGAATGATCTGCCCAAGATATCACATGAAGAAAATTTCAAAGAAGACCTCCATCTGAGGAAGAATTTTTGTAAAGGTCCCTTATTTTGTGGCCTGGATTTAGGTCAGGGATTGGTCCAGAACTAATCATCCCCAGGGGTGCATTTAATTCTGGGCTCAAAAGCTCACCAGCAATCAGAATGTCCAGTAACAAAACCCCAGGGCTGTATATGATGTGTGGAGATTCTGGACCTGTAGGGAATAAAGAGGTTTAATCTTTCTGAAGGTATTCAAACTGAACTTTTTAAAAAAAAAAAAAATCTGTACTGACCAAACAAAGTGCATTGACAGTTCTAATTAAACTCTTCAACTCCTTTTAATAACCATCCTGCTTTCAACTGTGATATTTGAAGTTAACCCACTAAGTCCCAAAGTGTCAATTCTGCTACTGTTTCAACGAATTTGACACAGGTGCATTAAAATAAGTCGAAAATCATAATCATCTATCAAATCTACATAAAAACTGAAAATCATCTATCCCACTCCTCAGCATGTATCCAAAAGAACTGAAAGCAGGGTACCAATGTTTATAGCAGCACAATTCACAGTGTCAAGTTGTAGAACCAGCCTATGTGTCCCTCAACAGACAGCTGGATACAGACAGAGGTATATATACACTATAGCATGTTACTCAGCCATAAGAAAAAAAATGAAATTATGTCATTTGCTAGTAAATGGTTAGAACTAAAGAACATCGTGTTGGTTAAAATAAGCTCAATTCAGAAAGTCAAATGTTTTCTCTCATATTCAGAAAGTTGAGAAGAGAAATAAAGAAATTAAAAGGTGGGTGGGTGGGAGAACCCATGTATGTAAAAGGGAAAACAGTGGAGCAGAGGAAGGAGACTGAGGAGGATGGAAGAAAGATGGGAAAGAGGAATAACAGCAGAATGAAACTAAAAAAACTATTATATGTGCATGTAAGAATATATCACAATGAATCACACTTTTACGTATAACTATAATGCACCAAATAAAAATATTCAGAAGGAAAACCAATGGTGTAATGGATTAGTAGAAGAAGGGAGAAAAACAAGAGTACTAAGGACTAAAGTGGGGCAAATTATGCTATATGCATTTATCAATATGGCCAAATGAACCTCACAAATATGTATAACTATAACATGCCAATAAAAATATTTTTTAAAAAGAAAAAGGCAGATATGTTACTATAATATTATCAAATTATAAATTTTATCATGTAATTATATTTTGTATACTATATTTAAATTTTTATAGGTGTTCCACATCTGGGATGATAGTATAAAACAAGGTGAAACTTTTGATCTTCTTTATCCCTTCATACAAAACTTGATAATGAGTGTCTGCTCAACAGCACAATGGTAGGGCTTCCCAACCAAAGGAGCCACTGGGCTCCTTTAATCTAAAAATTAAACTGCCACTACTCCTCCGATGCCTGAACCAGGAAGAAAGGGGCAGCTCAGGTTGGTTCATTTGTTCCTTTAATGGAAGAAGATTCCCCATTGGGTCTCTGTGTACAATATATAAAAAAAGAGGACATGGTTCCAGCTTTTTTTTTTTTTTATTGTTGGTAGTTCAAAACATTACATCTATTTTGATATATTTCACAGTTTGATTCAAAAGGGTTATGAACTCCCATTTTTACCCCGTATACAGATTGCTGAATCACATCAGTTACATCAATTACATTTCCATTGATTTACATATTGCCATTCTAGTGTCTGATGAATTCTGCTCTCTATCCTATTCTCTACTATCCCCCCTCCCCTCCCCTCCCCTCCCCTCTTCTCTCTCAACCCCCTTTACTGTAAAACACTTCTTCCACTTGTATTATTCTTTCCTTACCCCTCACTTCCTCTTGTATGTAATTTTGTATAACCCTGAGGATCACCTTCCCTTTCCATGCAATTTCCCTTCTCTCTCCCTTTCCCTCCCCCCTCTCATCTCTATTAATGTTGATCTTCTTCTCCTGTTCTTCGTCCCTACTCTGTCCTTAGTTACTTCCCTTATATCAAAGCAGTCATTTGGCATTTGTTTTTTAAGGATTGGCTAGCTTCACTTAGCATAATCTGCTCTAATGCCATCCATTTCCCTCCGAATTCTATGATCTTGTCGTTTCTTAATGCAGAGTAATACTCCATTGTGTATAAATGCCACATTTTTTTTTATCCATTCATCTATTGAAGGGCATCTAGGTTGGTTCCACAATCTTGCTATCGTGAATTGTGCTGCTATGAACATCGATGTAGCAGTGTCCCTGTAGCATGCTCTTATTAGGTCTTTGGGGAATAGACCGAGAAGGGGAATAGCTGGGTCAAATGGTGGTTCCATTCCCAGCTTTCCAAGAAATCTCCATACTGCTTTACAAATTGGCTGCACCAATTTGCAGTCCCACCAACAATGAACCAGTGTACCCTTTTCCCCACATCCTCGCCAACACTTGTTATTTGACTTGATAATGGCTGCCATTCTTACTGGAGTGAGATGGTATCCTAACAAAAGAGGTGAAAGACTTATACAATGGTTCCAGCTTTTGAGGAACTGCCAGTCTAGGAAAGGAAACAAGCAAATTATCAGAAAATTAAAATACAATATAAAAAGGGCATCCGGTCTGAATGAGGTGGATTCTACCTGTTTGGGAGAGCCTGGCCAGGATGCAGAGCTATAAACCCTGTGCATGACAGAACCAACAGAAAATTCAGAAAAAAGATGCTGAGATGAAGCCCAGCTGTCTCTGTACCTCAGGACTGAAGGAGTATCACCATGGCAGGGCATGTTGTGACCAAGAGAGGGAGCCACTGAGGCACAAACTTCCTGAACCAGGAAGTAAAGGGCAGATAAGGTTGAGGAATGAATGCATCCCTTTAATGAAATTAGTCCTTCTAACAACGTCAGGTGAACCCAACAGTACAGGCCAGGAAGACCAATGGGGAGACCCATAAGAAATAACTGACCTGGGCAAACACTCTCCACTGTCACTACAGCTGAGTTCCATTTTTCTCTAGTGGGGGTAAACTGACAAGACAGACCCACTCCAGTAAGCAGCCTAACCCAGTAAACCTCCTTAGAGATCTGCGAGTTTTCTTCACTTACTATCCAAGGCAGGTGGGCAGAACAGGAAAAGAGAATTCAGTTGCAGCACAGTTTGAATTGGGAAGGCTCTTGGTTCCCAAATTTCTAAGACTTCTTCCCCTTCTCAGACTTAAAAGGACATCCAAGAGGGTATTGGTAGAGAGATCACACCACTAACCTCCCCTAGAGATATCTAGTAGCCTAACTCAGAAAAACATCTTTCCCCCCATAAGGCAGGACCAATATGGGCTGGTGGGATCCAGTAGCCACAGACAACTCAAGTAGGCTAATATGTGTACTACTGCAAAGGATCTAAAATTAAATTGTCATTGAAAACACAACCCTCAAAAGTATACCAAGACCTATATTCTAAACCTAAACATGGTGACTGCTTGCCAAAATATTCATATCAATAGAAACAAAAGTCTCCTAATAGTGTAGACAAACATTTTCAGAATTCAAAACAACAATAATAACAACAACAAAAATAACCAAAACTCACTTATTATACCAAGAACCAAGACAGCCCCAACCTAAATGCAATATAATTAACTCACCCCAACACTAAAATAAGCCAGATGATTGAAAGAATTTTTAAAGCAGCTAGTATTAAAAAAAATGTTTTGATAATCAATAAAAATTTATTAAAACATTTTAACTCAACAAAGAAATAGAAGTGATAATATGTGAAATAAATTGTAAATTCTACATTAAAATTATACAACTGAAAATAATACTAGAATTTTAATTGTGTATTTATTATAGGAGAGTTGATAGAAGGTATAATCAGTGAATTTTGAAGAATAAATCAAAAATAGAAATAACCCAAACTGAACAATAGAGAAATGTAGACTAAAATATAAAATAAAGAAAGTAGAGACTTGGAGAAAAACTACACTTTGCCGCAGTCTGGCTGGGTACAATTCAGGAGCCACTAATCAAGCAAAAACTTATTTTTAGAACACACACCACACCAGAGGAGCTCT
This sequence comes from Urocitellus parryii, assembly GCF_045843805.1. Lineage (NCBI taxonomy): Eukaryota > Metazoa > Chordata > Mammalia > Rodentia > Sciuridae > Urocitellus > Urocitellus parryii. Next base: position 79,842,071 of record NC_135537.1, read on the forward strand.
TCAGGAATTCCCTCAGAGCCCAACTGCCACCACTGGCTTCCCACAAGCCTCTCCACCCCCCCACCCCCCCTACCCCCCCACCCCCCCTACCCCCCCACCCCCCCCACCCCCCCACCCCCCCCACCCCCCCACCCCCCCACCCCCCCCACCCCCCCACCCCCCCACCCCCCCCACCCCCACTCCTCCTGCTCTTGAGGCTGATTGGCTGGGTCACATGGGCTGAGCCAAAAAAATTCCCCCAATGAGCAGCTCTGTTGTCTGAAAGGGTGGGGAAACAGCCCAATGAGCATCACCGCAGAGGAGCCAATCAGCTGGCAGCTAGAAGTTTTCTGGGGCCCCTTGGCTGTGGCTCTCAACAACAATTATATGATTAGAAGGTTAGAAGGATCAGAGGGAGAGAATAGAACTAGAAGAATATGAGAAAATAACAGCTCAAACCTTTACAAATTTCTCCAGAGATACAAACCTTCAGATCTTAGATCCAATAAGCTAAAAAACTGCAAGCTAGATTAAGTCAAAGAAATCTACTCCATAATAAATAATAGTTAAATTTTTGAAAACACAAGATAAAGAAAGTCATACTGAAAATAGCCAGAAAGAAACTACACATAAACTACAGCTAAACACTAGTTTAAATGAAAGTGGACTTCTTATATGAAAAATGTGTTCTACAAGGGAGTTCAAAAAGAAAACAAGTTTCAATAGAAAAAATCTGTATCCAGTGAAACTACCCTTCAAGAATTAGTAGAAAATAAAAATGGTTCTCAGATGGAAGAAAATTAATGTGTCATTGATAGTTCTATCCTGAAAGACTGGCTAAAAGACTTTATTCAAACTCAAAATATAAAAGTAGCAATTTCTAGACTACAAGAGTGTGATTATGTGGGTGCATGCAATAGACTATGGTATTTATTATGAGTTTTACAAAAGTATTTGATGACCAAGACAGATTACAATATAATTTGATACTCAAGATAGTCATTTCCCCGAAATCATTGATATTTAAGGCTAGAAAGAATTCTTAAAATTCAAAAGAATAGCCTGATTCCTAAAAAGAAATCTGATAAATTAAACTTTTTTAATGACAAAACTTTTGCAAAAGTGCTACATTCTATCAAGAAGTGAAAAAAAAAATATGCTAAGGGATGTAATAGAAAGTCAGCCAGGGGGGAAAAAATATTGCAAAGCAAAGAACTAGACATTTTACCTAAGAAGATATAGAGATTTAAAATTAATCATGAAAAGATGGTCAATATCATTGACCATTAGAGAAAAGCAACTTAAAACCAAAATGATGTGTCTCCACACACAGAATAACTAAGATTAAAACAGTGCCGAAGCAGGGGAAATGAATACCTTTGCATTGCTGGTGGCAATATAAAAATACTACAGTTACTTGGAACATTTATTTAGTCTTTTCTTTGAAAAAAAAGAATAATTAACACAATACAATCCAGCAATTACAGTTGTGGGATTTTATCCCCCCAAAATGAAAACTTTGTTCATAAAAAAACTATGAACATTTATATATAGTTTTATTTATCTATTTATTTGTTTGTTCATTTATCATAGAAGTTTTATTTATGATAATCAAATGCTAGGATCAGACCACATACTCTTCAACAGGTAAATAGTTTAACACACTGTATACACAAGACACTATGGACTCAGCCATAAACATGTACATTCTATTGATCTATGCAATAACTTAAGTGACTCTCCAGAAAATTATACTGAGTGGAAAAACCCAATCTGGAGATTTAAACTGCATGCATTCTTAAATGGCGAAATTATAGAAATGGAAGACTTCAGTGCTTGCCCATGATTAGTGATGGGGTAGGAGATGGTTAGGGTTTGAGTGTGGTGATGAAAGAGCAATCTGAACATTTTTTCTGTTGTAGGAACAGTTCAGAATCTTGATCTAGAAGTGGATACTAGAATCTACACACTTGAAAAAATGGTATAGAACTTAATATATGGACACACACACACAAATCACAAATAAGTGCTGGTAAACCTGAAGACATGATATATAATTTGGCAGATTGTCTCAATATCCTGGTTGCAATATCACAGTATAGCTTTTCACAATATTGTCATTGGAGAAACCAGACAGCATGCACAAGCAATCTCACTACTTGATTCTATACAACAGTATGTGAAAATTTAGATTGAAACATAGTTGAAGAACTGCACACAGGAAGAAGTAAACTGCGAGAAGGGTAAAAAAAAGTGTGGAATTCTGCTATTTTGCTTTGGTTCATTAAACAGGATGACATATAAATAAGATTAAAACAGAATGAGGCAAATTTGAAAAACTCACAACTTTAAAATCCCATTCACCATGAACAAACAGTTTGGAAAACCCTAACAGGTTTCTCATCATTCACCAAAGGGAAAAATGGTTGATTATTTTAATTAATGCCTCTCAGCAGGATTGTCAGATAAAAACCTTCATGTCAATACTATTTATCCTCTGACCCCGAAAGAGCAGCATCAGCAAAGCATGGAATTTTACATAGCTATGAAAAAGGAGCATGCTTTGTGATTTCTTTGTGCTCTAGAACAGCTTTAATGAGAACACATGAGATAATAATTATGTCGTTTTGCAAAAGGTTGTTCAGTCCAAGTATTTCAATATCTGTATATTCTGAGGAGGAATCAAATGTGGGAGCAGTTTATTGATTTGTTTGAACTGTGAAAAGAAAGAAACAATGGGAAAAATCTTGGATAATAAGGTCTCATGAAATTTTATGCTGAAACTTTGTCATAGAAATGACCAGAGGTTCACTGAACAGCTACTGGGAACACATGTGCAAAAATAAAAGGCATTTGGTAAATGAAACTGGCGTATTCTATATTTCTTTATTACTGCTTCAGAATAAAGCCTATTTTATTATGCAAGACCTTACAAGTATATTTAAAAGTTAATATTCTAAGGCATTCCCTTGTAAAGAGATATGATTTTTTTTAAATCTGAAGGACAATAGTATTTTGATTCAGTTGAGAGCTAGTAAGTCCACATAGATTACTAGTAGATAATTATATTAACACTAAACTCTCATGATCAAAACAAAAAATTCAGAAAAACAGAAAGGGAAAGTTGGAGAAATAATTTTTTAAAAAGAGAATAATCTTCATTTGAAGCAGTTTTAAATCATAAACTTTGTACTAGATGTAGATAAAGACAATGCATTGACAGTTTACTTATTTCTTAGTCCCTTGATATAGTTAGCAGTCTAGCCAAAAATTTTAGGGCTATTAAAAGTGTTCCTGCTGTGTCTGCGATTGGAGAAAAAGTCAAACCTTCTTAATTAGCATTTTATTAATCAGAAGACTTTTCAAATCAATTCTCCTCAATAAATATTAGGAGACAGAAGCTGTGTTGGATGTTCTTGTGGGCTTCACCCTCACAGACTGGCTGAGGGAGAAGCTCTGTGCTAATAATCAACAGAGTTTTACAAGATGTACATGACCTGTAAGTAAATCTAAACTTTGAGCTGGTTACTTCCGTTTCATGCATGTGAATATACAGAGACTAGAAAGTACTGGTAAGGCAAGTGTATTAATATTGCACAAAATACAGAAAGATTCACCACACATACTCATACACACAGAGCAGAAATAGAAGTTCTTGTATATCCACAAGACACTAATAAAAAAAATCTATAAGTAAATAGAAAGATCAACAGATAGAAAGGAACAAGAGTAAAGAAGAAGGGAAGAGAAGGAGAAGTACTGGACACTGAATTAGAACAAATTATATTTCATGCTTTTATAATTATGTCAAAATAAATTACAGTGCCATGTACCAATAAAAAAGAACCAAGGGGGAAAAAAATAAAAAGTAGAAGGGTCCAAATAAGAACTAGATCTCATCTGTTTAGGGAAGGTAGAGGAGGGCCATTTTAGATGGGCCATGGAATATGTTGTTAATTTAAAATAACATTTATAATGAGCGTATCATTCTAGGCATCGATCCAACTGTTTTATGTAAAGTACATCATGGAACATTTACAATGATGTTGTACATTAAGTACCATCATTATTCCAGTTTTACAAAGGAAAAAGAGGTCTAAAGAGATAATGGAATACCATATCGTGCTGATGATAATTTGCATTGTCAGGATTCGAAACCACACTACATCCAGAGGTCCAAACTCAAAACCCCTGCTAAGACTTCAGTGGAGTTCAGTAGAGAGGAGGGGCTTCCAAGAATTACCACTAGCTTTTGCCAATATTCCCATTTCTTCTGAAAGTCCCCACATATGTTTATTATTTCACCTGAAACTATCATCTCATGTTATCTTTCTTTATTTTCTTTATTCTTTTTTTAATTGCCAGATAATTTCAAATCTCTCTCCAGGCTTGCTGATGCTTTCTAGTGTTTGATGAATCTGCTATGGTAGCTCAGTAGAATTTCTCAGACCAGGTACCCTATTTTTCATTTCCAAAATTTATGTTTGGTTTTATGCTTTCTATTTGTTTGTTGTTTCTATCTATGTGGATAGAAGTGGGGTGTGTGTGGCGGGGGGAGAAAGCTTATTCAAAGAAATAGTGGCAGAAAACTGCCCAAACCTGAGGAGAGACATGAATAGAGAGATTCATGATGCCCACTGAACCCCAACAGTCTGAAAATCAGTCTTCACTGAGACACGCTGTGATCAAATGGACAAAAGTAAAAGACAAAAAGAGAATTTTAAACCTAACAGGAGAAAAGTGAGTCATTACAGATGAAGGAATTTCCCATAATACTCTAAGATTTTTCAACAGAAACCTTTCAAGCCAGGAGAGAGTAGGATGGTACTAAAAGAAAGAAAGAAAAAATAACCTACTACACCAATGAAGAACATTATACCCAGGGAAATTATTCTTTTAAAATAAAGAAGCAATAAAGTTCTTCCTAGACAGAGAAAAATTGAGGTAATTTATCATCCTTAAACCAGATCTTACGAGAAAAATTTAAGAGTTTTTGAAGTTGAAATGAAAATAGTTTAAACAATAGCATAAAAGCATATAAAAGTGTAAATCTCACTGGTAGAAGCAAATGTATAGACATATTCAGATCAATGCAACCTTGTAATGGTGATAATTTGCCTTAGACAGGAGTATAAAAGGTAAAATATAAAAATGTGCTAATGCACACATGATATTCTTAAAAAGAAAACCCACTACAAGAACACAAATTACACTGTAAAGGGAATAGTTAGTTACACTCTATGAGACAGAAGCTGAGCCTAACTTAAACTAGAAGAGTAAAAATGCAAGGAATTTTCTTTTTTTTTTTATTGGTTGTTCAAAACCTTACAAGGCTCTTGACATATCATATTTCAGACATTAGTTTCAAGTGAGTTATGAACTCCCATTTTTACCCCAAATACAGATTGCAGAATCACATCAGTTACACATTCACCTTTTTACATAATGCCCTATTAGTAACTGTTGTATTCTGCTACCTTTCCTATCCTCTACTATCCCCCCTCCCCTCCCCTCCCATCTTCTCTCTCTATCCCATCAACTGTAATTCATTTCTCTCCTTGTTTTTTCTTCCAATTCCCCTCACAACCTCTTTTATGTAGTTTTTTATAACAATGAGGGTCTCCTTCCATTTCCATGCAATTCCCCTTTTCTCTCTCTTTCCCTCCCATCTTGTGTCTCTGTTTAATATCAATCTTTTCTTCCTGCTCTTCCTCCCTGCTCTATTCTTAGTTGCTCTCATTATATCAAAGAAGACATTTGGTATTTGTTTTTTAGGGATTGGCTGGCTTCACTAAGCATAATCTGCTCTAGTGCCATCCATTTCCCTGCAAATTCCATGAATTTGTCATTTTTTAGAGCTGCGTAATACTCCATGGTGTATAACTGCCACATTTTTTTTATCCATTCATCCATTTAAGGGCATCTGGGTTGGTTCCACAGTCTAGCTATTGTGAATTGTGCTGCTATGAACATCGATGTGGCAGTATCCCTGTAGTACGTTCTCTTAAGGTCTTCAGGGAATAGACCAAGAAGGGCAATAACTGGGTCAAATGGTGGTTCCATTCCCAGCTTTCCCAGGAATCTCCATACTGCTTTCCAAATTGGCTGTTCCAATTTACAGTCCCACCAGCAATGTACAAGAGTACCCTTTTCCCCACATCCTCTCCAGCACTTGTTATTGTTTGACTTCCTAATGGCTGCCAATCTTACTGGAGTGAGATGGTATCTTAGGGTAGTTTTGATTTGCATTTCTCTGACTGCTAGAGATGGTGAGCATTTTTTCATGTATTTGTTGATTGATTGTATGTCCTCCTCTGAGAAGTGTCTGTTCAGGTCCTTGGCCCATTTGTTGATTGGGGTATTTGTTGTCTTATTGTCTAATTTTTTGAGTTCTTTGTATACTCTGGATATTAAGGCTCTGTCTGAAGTGTGAGGAGTAAAAATTTGTTCCCATGATGTAGGCTCCCGATTTACTTCTCTTATTGTTTCTCTTGCTGTGAAAAAACTTTTTAGTTTAAGTAAGTCCCATTTGTTGATTCTTGCTGTTAACTCTTGTGCTATAGGCGTCCTGTTAAGGAATTTGGAGCCTGATCCCACAATATGTAGATCGGAGCCAACTTTTTCTTCTATCATAAGCAGAGTCTCTGATTTGATATCCAGGTCCTTGATCCATTTTGAGGTCACTTTTGTGCATGGTGAGAGGAGGGGATTCAGTTTCATTTTGTTGCATATGGATTTCCAGTTTTCCCAACACCATTTGTTGAAGATGCTATCCTTCCTCCATTGCATGCTTTTAGCCCCTTTATCAAATATAAGATAGTTGTAACTTTGTGGATTAGTCTCTGTATCCTCCATTCTGTACCATTGGTCCACCCGCCTGTTTTGGTACCAGTACCATGCTGTTTTTGCTACTATTGCTCTGTAGTATAGTTTGAAATCTGGTATTGCTATACCACCTGATTCACACTTCCTGCTCAGAATTGCTTTTGCTATTCTGGGTCTTTTATTTCTCCATATGAATTTCATGAATGCTTTATCTATTTCTACAAGCAATGCCATTGGGATTTTGATTGGCATTGCATTAAACCTATAGAGGACTTTTGGTAATATCGCCATTTTGATGATGTTAGTTCTGCCTATCCATGAACAGGGTATATCTTTCCATCTTCTAAGATCTTCTTCTACTTCTCTTTTTAGGGTTCTGTAGTTTTCATTGTATAAATCTTTCACCTCTTTTGTTAGGTTGATTCCCAAGTATTTTATTTTTTTTGAGGATATTGTGAATGGAGTGTTTTTCCTCACTTCCGTTTCAGAAGTTTTGTCACTGATATACAGAAATGCCTTTGATTTGTGCGTGTTGATTTTATATCCTGCCACTTTGCCGAATTCATTTATTAGTTCTAGTAGTTTTTTTGTAGACCCTTTTGGGTCTTCTATGTATAGAATCATGTCATCTGCAAATAGTGATAATTTAAGTTCATCTTTTCCAATTTTTATGCCTTTAATTTCTTTCGTTTGTCTAATTGCTCTGGCCAGTGTTTCGAGAACTATATTGAATAGAAGTGGTGATAAAGGGCATCCCTGTCTTGTTCCAGATTTTAGAGGGAATGCCTCCAATTTTTCTGCGTTCAGAATGATGTTAGCCTGGGGCTTAGCGTAGATAGCTTTTACAATATCAAGGTAAGTTCCTGTTATCCCTAGTTTTTCTAATGTTTTGAACATAAAGGGATGCTGTACTTTGTCAAATGCTTTTTCTGTGTCTATCGAGATGATCATATGGTTCTTATCTTTAAGTCTATTGATATGGTGAATAACATTTATTGATTTCCGTATATTGAACCATCCCTGCATCCCAGGGATGAATCCTACTTGATCATAGTGCACAATTTTTTTGATGTGTCTTTGTATCCGATTCGCCAGAATTTTATTGAGGATTTTTGCATCTAGGTTCATCAGAGATATTGGTCTGTAGTTTTCTTTCTTTGAAGTGTCTTTGTCTGGTTTCGGAATCAATGTGATGTTGGCCTCATAGAATGAATTTGGAAGAACTCCCTCTTTTTCTATTTCCTGAAATAACTTGAAAAGTATTGGTATTAATTCTTCTTTAAACGTTTTGTAAAACTCGGCTGTATACCCATCCAGTCCTGGGCTTTTCTTGGTTGGTAGTCTTTTGATTACTTCTTCAATTTCATCCATTGATATTGGTCTGTTCAAATCGTGTGTGTCCTCCTGACTCAGTCTGGGCAAGTCATATGTCTTAAGAAATTTATCGATGTCTTCACTATCTTCTATTTTATTGGAATATAGGTTTTCAAAATAATTTCTAATTATCTTCTGTATTTCTGTGGCGTCTGTTGTGATATTGCCTTTTTCATCCCTTATGTTAGTAATTTGAGTTCTCTCTCTTCTTCTCTTCGTTAGCATGGCTAAGGGTCTGTCAACCTTGTTTATTTTTTCAAAGAACCAACTTTTAGTTTTGTTAATTTTTTCAATAGTTTCTTTTGTTTCAATTTCATTGATTTCCGCTCTGATTTTAATTATTTCTTGCTTTCTGCTGCATTTACTATTGTTTTGCTCTTCCTTTTCTAGGGCTTTGAGATGAAGTGTGAGCTCATTTATTTGTTGGTTTTTCCTTTTTTTTGAGGTATGACCTCCAGGCGATGAATTTCCCTCTTAAAACTGCTTTCATTGTGTCCCATAGATTCCGATATGTTGTGTCTGAATTTTCATTTATCTCTAAGAATTTTTTGATTTCCTCCTTTATGTCTTCTGTAACCCCTTGATCATTCAGTAACATATTGTTCATTTTCCATGTGATATTGGATTTTCCCTTCCTTCTTTTATCATTAATTTCCAGTTTCAATCCATTATGATCAGATAAAATGCATGGTATAATCTCCACCCCTTTATATTTATTGAGGGTTGCCCTATGGCATAATATATGGCCTATTTTTGAGAAGGATCCATGTGCTGCTGAGAAAAAAGTATATCCATTCGATGATGGTTGGTATATTCTATATATGTCATTTAAGTCTAGGTTATTGATTGTGGTATTGAGTTCTATAGTTTCTTTATTCAACTTTTGCTTGGAGGTTCTGTCCAATGGTGAGAGAGGTGTGTTGAAGTCACCCATAATTATTGTGTTGTGATCTATTTGATTCTTGAACTTGAGGAGAATTTGTTTTATGTATTTCGCAGCACCGTTATTTGGTGCATAAATATTGATAATTGTTATATCTTGTTGTTTAATGGTTCCTTTTAACAGTATATAATGTCCTTCCTTATCCCTTTGGATTAACTTAGTCTTGAAGTCGATTTTATTCGATATGAGGATGGCCACACCTGCTTGCTTGCGCGGACCGTATGCGTGGTATATTTTTTCCCAACCTTTCACCTTCAGCCTGTGTATGTCTTTTCCAGTCAGGTGTGTCTCCTGGAGGAAGCATATTGTTGGATTTGTTTTTTTTAATCCATGTTACCAGCCTATGTCGCTTTATTGGAGTGTTTAAACCATTAATGTTTAGAGTTACTATTGATATATGGTTTGTACTTCCAGCCATGTTTGATTATTTATCTCTCTTTTTTTTTTAATATTTCATTTGTTTCTCCATGATTAGCTTTCCCCGCTCCGTCTGTCTTTACTGAGGTACTTCCCACTGTTGGCTTTGGTTATTGTTTTCCATTTCTTCCTCGTGAAGTGTTTTGCTCAAGATGCTTTGCAACGCTGGTTTTCTGGCTGCAAATTCTTTTAGTTTTTGTTTATCGTGAAAGATTTTTATTTCGTTGTCATATCTGAAGCTTAATTTTGCTGGGTACAGAATTCTTGGTTGGCATCCGTTGTCTTTCAGTGTTTGAAATACATTGTTCCAGGATCTTCTCGCTTTCAGTGTCTGAGTTGAAAAGTCTGTTGTTAACCTTATTGGTTTACCCCTGAATGTAATCTTTCTCTTTTCTCTTGTAGCTTTTAATATTTTCTCTTTGTTCTGTATATTGGATATCTTCATAACAATGTGTCTTGGCGTTGGTCTACTGTGATTTTGTATGCTCGGTGTCCTGTATGCATCTACAATTTGTATATCTGTTTCCTTTTTTATTTCTGGAAAGTTTTCTGCAATTATTTCATCTAGTAGATTACTCATCCCCCTGGTTTGAATCTCTATCCCTTCCTCTATCCCAATGACTCTTAAATTTGGTTTTTTTATATTATCACATATCTCTTGTAGGTTTCTCTCGTGATTTTTAACCAGCCTATCTGAGTTGGCTAGACTCTTTTCCAGATGATATATTTTGTCTTCGTTATCTGACGTTCTGGCTTCTACTTGCTCCACTCTATTAATGATACTCTCATTTGAGTTTTTAATTTGGTTTATAATTTCCCTCATTTCTAAGATCATTGTTTGATTCTTTTTTATAGTCTCTATCTCCTGATAAAGATGCTTAACTTCTTCTTTTATCTGTTTATGTACTTCATTCTCAATGTGTTCTTTCGCTGCTTGAATTTGCTGTCTCGTATCCTCTTTAAGGTTCCGTTCCATCTGTCTCAGGTGATCCATGAGTTCTTTTTTTTTTTTTTTTTAATATTTATTTTTTAGTTCTCGGCAGACACAACATCTTTGTTGGTATATGGTGCTGAGGATCGAACCCGGGCCGCAGGCATGCCAGGCGCGCGCGCTACCGCTTGAGCCACATCCCCTGAGTTCTTTATATGACCATTTTTCTGGTGACTCTATATCCTCCTGAATATTTAGGCTGCCCTGCATTGTTTGCACTCCTTTTCTTCCTTGCTTTTTCATGCTGTTCATATTGTTTCTTGTTCTGTTTGACTGCTGAGTTACTGTTTACTCCTATAAATTTATTTGATGCTTGGGAGGAAAGGTATTAGAAGGGATGGGAAGAAGACATAGTTCCCGGTAGGTCTCCTTTCAGTGGAATTTTGCTTGAAGTTTCTCAGCCTGACGCATGTGGGTGTATTAATGAGTCTCTCTGATCCCCTTACCACGGACGCATTGAATGTGCTGCCTCTTCGCCGGCGGCCATGTTGGGCTCCTCGCAAGGTATTTTCTGCATCCCTCATGGTCACCTTAAAAGAAAAAGCTTACCATGGATACACAAAAAGAGAAAGAACCAAGAAATTCACCAAAATGAAATCATAAAATCATGAAGAAAGACAGTGCGAATAAAAATAAAAAACATAATTAAAGCAACTGCAAGATGGACAGAAAACCATAACAACAACAAAAAAAGTAGTAGTAGTATCCTCAATAACTACCTTAAGTGTTAAGGGATCAGACTTGTCAATCAAGAAGCATCCAGTGGTTGGTTGGGTTCAAAGAAAACAGGATCTAGCAACAGGCTGTCTTTGAGAGACTTACCTTATATTTCAAGACTCACAGGCTGAAAATGAAGGGATGGAAAGGATAGCTCACGGACACCATAAACTGAAGAAAGTGTAACTGACTGTACATGGGCAGGTCAAGACATATTTTAAGTCTAAAACTGTCTGTGAGGCAAAGAAGTTCACTGTATAATGATAATAGGGTTAATTTAACAACAACACGTAACAGTTATAAAAATATGCCACAGCATTAGAACATCTAAATATGTAAAGCATATATTAACCGATCTGGATCTAGTATTTGACAATAAAAAATAAGAGGGGACCTTAATACCCCATTTATAATAATTGATAAACCATCCAGACAGAAAATCAACACAGATGGTTGATTTGAATGATATTATAGACCAAATGAACCCAAGAGAAATATACAGTTTTCCAGGCAATTGCAGAACATGCACTCTTCTTGGTGCACAAAGGACATTCTGCAGAGAGTGTAAGGTGCAGCCTGTGTCCTAACTCCCACAATAGGAATGGTGGCCCCAATTAGAGGAGGGGTTTTCCTTAGATATAGATAATGTTGGCCTTGGCTCTGAGGCTTGTTGCTTGAATGCATGCTGCAGTAGAGGTGAGGGGCCTGAAACATGGTCCTCTGGTTAGACACAGATGCAGTTCCAGCTGCTTCATGGGGAGAGGCAGGGGCAAGACTCAGCACCCACACTATGGCACTCACACCCAGTCCTGTGAGCAGTGCACAGACAAGGTGCAGGAACGACAGTGCAGGGGGCCTATATGGGGGGGGGGGCCAAAAGTTGTGTTGCTTCTCTCTGCTGCTACTGTTGACATGTCCACCCATTAGTCAAATCTCAGAACCCCCTCCCCATGGACAATGAGAACTGGGAAATAGCTAGAGGCCTTTCTCCCTCCTGCCCCCACCAGTTCAGACTTAGCACCTACCAGGGATGCACTGGGAAGGTGGTTGTGACTGGAGCCAGGTAAAATTCCTCCCAGCTGGGGTGCTTGCAGGAGCAAGCAAGAGCAGAATGTGGCCAGCAGTGGGCAAGATTTCCCTCCAGACGTTCTTAGGCTGTGAGCCCTAGGAGTAGGGCAACAGCTGGAGCAGCAACACAGACCGAGACTTCTCCAACATGCTTCCACACCCAGGGCAGCCCTGGAAACTCCGTGTTGGTGACAGGCACCTGAGCACAGCCCTGGGAGAGGTACGTCAAAAACCCTGCAGGGAACTGCCCTCTCTCCCAGCATCCTGTGTCACTCACCAGTGGCCATGCCCGTGATCTCAGAGGGCAGCTCCCCAGCACCCCATTTGTACTTTTTTTTTTTTTTTTTTTTTTAGTTCTCGGGGGACACAACACCTTTGTTGGTATGTGGTGCTGAGGATCGAACCCGGGCCGCACGCATGCCAGGCGAGCGCGCTACCGCTTGAGCCACATCCCCAGCCCCCCATTTGTTCTTGAGCATGTGACCTCCATGCCTCCTCACATCACAACAGTATTCCCAACCGAGTAGCACTCTCATTGGGATCATCACTCCACAGAGCCAAGTCGGGCCCTTGAGGCCAGGGCAGTGGAATGAATGACCACAGGGCCCCAGATATGGAACTCCAGGGATTTCTGACCCGTAGAGCAGTCCCTTCTCATACCATAGTTGCCTTCTCAAGATGGCTCCCAGATGCGGCACCCTGGGGGTTTGCTGGGAGATCAGTGAGTTTCATTCCCAAAGTCGGACAACTATGCAGATTTCAGGCCTCTTGTTTATTTAGGCTGCAAGTCGGTGATAACTTGCTGGTAGTTGGCTCAGACTCTTTTTCACTTTTACTCCTATGGAGGGGAGACTCAGCATCCCCCTAGCTGTGGAGCTGGGGTGACAGGTGCTGAGATGTTTTGTTTCTCTTGTTGAGTTTCTGTCTCGGTCTCTGGATTTTACAAGGTTTCCATTTTTCTACTGTTGAATTTCAGTGTCTTGCCACAGTCACTCACCTCAAGGTGAAGTTCTGCACCTGTTTCTTGATAGCCAGGTTCCTCTGTTTAGCTGATTTAGGCATGAAAAGACATAGACATTTCACCAGGAGGATCTTCAGGAGGAGAGAGCTTAAGTGTTCTCACCACAAAAATAAGAAAAGGTAGCTTTGTGAGGCCATGGATATATCATTAATTAGCTTGATTGTACTGAATATTTCACAATGTATCCAGATATCAAATCATCAAATATACACACTTTTATCAACTGTACCTCAATAAGGTTGGGAAAATAATTAATAAATTCATAAATTTTGAAAGATTTTGTGCAGAGAGAAATTAAAGACACTGAGTCTCTCATTCAGGATTTAGGACACTAAATAATACAAATGACCATTTTTAACCATGTTCTTTTCTCCTATTTTCTCCCAAGTAATGCCTGACTTGATGTCCATGTGTGATCTTCTAGTGGAAGTTTTTATGAATGTATTCAATGCACATGTCTCCATAAACAAGTTATACCTCTATTGTCATTAAAGATATCTACTTGCACTGAATGATCCATATCTACAAGTTCTATACTCATAATTAGATGATGTAACACATTATCTTGAGTTCATTTGTTAATAGCCCATTGTGTGGTGAAATGTCTATGTCTTTTCATGCCTTTGAAGCTTATCCTTCGGTGCAGCCAAAGTCAGGATCTGGAAATTATGAAGATGCATCTTTACTCTAAATAATGCAAACAGCTGGTTCTTGAAATGCCAGGGTTCAGTGACCAGGGCAGACCAAGAAAAATATTTCAGGGCTCATACTCTGCAGTTGTGATTAATGTGTTGCTGACTAGTGGACTAAATCCCAGACCGACCTGGGAACATTTGTATCAACAGAGAAGAGAAGGATTGCCCTCTGTCCTTTGGCAGTGGGTCCACCTATGAGTCAGCAAACTAATTGGTCACTGATATGGTCTGACTTAGAAAGACTGTGGAATTTTCTGCTAAGAGATCTTTCTCCATCGACTTTCTACTGACAGAGTAAATCTCACTACTAAGAACTCATATTTATAATATAATTATTTATAAAAGTATAGGCACGAAGCTCACCAACCCATAATTCCTTATTTCAAATTAATTAACACATTCTGATTTTGGAGTAGCTCCATATTGAATGACTGAGATAAGTGAGTTCAAACACAGGAAATTTTTTAAAAAATCTGGAACAACTGGGCTAAGTGGCTAATCCAATCAGGCATTCCAGTTATCTAAGTTCTGGCCACGAAATCCACAGGATGCCTCTTAAAAAATGAACTTTGTTTATTCAGTGTAGATGGAAAAAATGGGTTTCCATTAACACATCTTAAGAGGTTCATCTTTTAAGATCTATGTAAGAGCTGTATTGTACATCTTCTTACACAGAATTTTTCTGAGCCAATTCATCCTTGGGAAGAACATTGGAAAATTTAGAAATGAGGTAATTATGAAGTACAAATTGAATCCTATAATTTTTTCCCAAGAAAACAGCACTTATTATGAATTACTCAGTTTCAGAGCTTCAGTCAACTTCCTCTACCTGAATTAGGTGACAGTGAACTATAGAGTCTCTGGGTCTGGCTAACTTTCACATGTGCATTGGAAGAAAAAAAAATCATCAAGGTCTAAGAAAAACTATGGTAGGTCCATTGATTCGCTTTAATTCCATGAGATGGCGGGGCAGCTGCCTCCTATGAATGGGAAGGGCTCAGGGATTGCTTTTATGAGCAATCATATTTTTATGTACAAGTGCACGCATGTAGTTTCTTTGCAACTGGCACATCAGAACTCAAGTGGGGAACAGAATTATTTAAAAAGAGAATAATCTGATTTTACTCTTGCTGTCCATAAATAGTCTGTGGGAAGTAAACTGAAAAAGAAAGGCTTTTGCAGGTAGCAATGCCAGTCAGTCCTTTGTCTGCGGAGATGAGCCAGGTAGACCCCACAAACAAGTGGAGGTGTTCTGAAAGGAGCAGAACTGACAGAGGTGACGATTTCAGAACAAAACCATCATCCAAGGATAGAATTGGTGCTTGTAGCCCTCTTGTCACCTAGAGTTGCTCATCTCTGCCCACATCTTCTCACACTCAGGTTTTTTATTTTTATTGGTGAAGATAATTATAAAAGTGGAATTCATTGTGCCATATTCATACATGTGTGTGCCATAATTTGGTGAATTTCATTCTCCAGCATTCATGCTTTATATTCAATAACTTGCAGTCCCCCTTTGGCCTACATGACTCCAAATCACTCCTTCAGACTCATCTGTAGCAATACCATTTCCTCCAGGAAGCCTTCCCTTACTTCCTGCCCCCAAAGCTGACCATTCGCCAATCTTGTGTGCTCACTAGTTTCTAGTAGCCCTTGATGTCAACTGCAGGTATTAGGATCTTGGGTACAGTGACCTTGCTCACCAATTTATTCACAAGAATTTATCCATTCTTAGGCACAGTAGGTGTTGTGTGTGTGTGTGTGTGTGTGTGTGTGTGTGTGTGTGTTTTGAATGAATGGATAAGTGACTAAATATTTGTAAACTTAGATGTTAACAGCCTGAGGAAAGTACCAGCTTGCCTTATAGAGTGTGACATAAGAAAAGATTTTAGGATTGTTGCTACAGATATGGTGCTACCCATACTATTATTCATGTTCAGAGAAAGCAAGGTTTCAGGGCAAAAAAATCACAGGTTGGAGGGTACATTCAGCTTATAGGACTCTAAAGGCAAATATAGGCAGCACACTGGAGTCCTCTGGATGCTGTTCTGGTATAGAAGACCAGGCATTAGTCAAGGACTTGTTAGAATTTGCCAATTTAGGGGATTTTTGTCTTTGAGATCATTTTAAATTTTACAGAACCACTGGACTAGATTCACTGGTAACCTAAACAAATTTGAAAGTGTTCTTTTCATATCTTCTATTTCATCTCTTCTTCAAGTATGTGATCTATGACTGAAAACAGCAATAAAATTATTAACTGTAACAGCTTATATCCATTAAACACCTGCTACATAATAGTCAATGACTTTCAGGTGAGATTATTCTTCACGATCTGAAGAGGCAGATTCAGTTGGCTCTCTGTAGCCACAGATTCAATCAATCACACTTGGAAAACGTATTTTTAATTGGATCTTAACTGAATACATACAGATTTTTTGTTGACATTATTTTGTAAACAATACAGTATAGCATTATTTCCACAGTGTTTACATTGTATTAGATTTTATAAGTAATCTAGAGATGATTTAATGTATGGGAAGATGTGAGAAGATACATGCAAATGCAATGTTATTTTATATGGGAGACTTGAACACCCTCACATTTTGATATGTTATTATCCCCACAGTGCTGGATGAATCTCAGGACATCTTGGTGAAAGAACTTGAGCAAAGTCATGCAACTAACTGGTAGGAAACAATACTAGACTCAATCCATCCTGTCACATCCCAGAGCTCATGCACTGGTGACCATGCTGGGCTACCTCTCAG